>NC_061151.1:3475160-3786580 GCF_905220365.1 Vanessa cardui
TCCTGACAGGGGGTATGTTTTGACGCCCAATTTTTCATAGTTAAGATATCTGCAAAAGAAGAGTAAACATATATTAATATAGGAAATTCCTTTGTCCATATAACGGGGCAGAAAAAAAAAAAAAACAAAAGCGCGCGAAAACGCGCATTCAAATTGTAATACGTATTCAATGATATTGTAATAAACAGATATGTTATATCCATACTAAACAACAGAAAAAACTGTGCCGCGCCGGGGACCGTTTATTTTAGTTTATTTTTACATTTCGTTAAAAGTAAAAAGGATAGCTTAATAAAAACAATAAGTAAAAGGGATAACTAGATGTTTTAATTACGCAAAACGTATTACTACGTAATTATGATGTATTATAACGTATTACTACGAAACCACCTAAAGGCAAACGTCCCAACGTTTTCTAGTCTTCACTTTTTGCGCGTTAATAACATATCTGTTTACTACAACATCATTGTACGTATTACATACAAATGTCAAATCGCTATATTTTCTAATAGTTTTGTCTAAATTATAAACCCTTTTAATAATGTATTTTACCTTCATCACACAAACCGAATTAATTTAACCCACCTCCTCCTCCTCGGAACTCAAACTATCTCCTAATAAAATTACACCTAAATCGGTTAGGCGTGAAGTGATACAGACTGTTGCATTCAAAATAGTCCATACTATTTTTGAATTAAAAAAAAAAACTTTTTTTATACAATTGTGACTTGGACTGATCTTATTATATTTCCTACCTGTCCCCCATTGATTTCAGCAAACCGATGGCTTTTGGAAAGCTGAACGGGTTTATCTTAACACCGATCAAGGTCAGCTCCTTGTCGTAGATCTCGTATGGGTTCACTCTGGAAAAAAATAGATAGATATCATTTGTAAGCAGTCTGTATATACCAAACTATAGTTCTTAATATTGTTGTTACGATGTGACGTGAGCTAAAATGTCCCAGTGGTTAGAACTCGTGCATCTTAACCGATGATTGCGGGTTCAAACCCAGTCATCCACCTCTGAATATGCAAGTGCTTAATTTCTGTTTATAATTCATCTCGTGCTCGGCGGTGAAGGGAAACATCGTGAGAAAACTTGTATGTATCTTATTTCATAGAAATTCTGCCATATGTGTATTCCATCAACATATATAACAAAACATATATAAATATATGTGTACTCACGAAGCCTGATGCGTGGGGGGGCAACATCCGAACAGTACGTATTTACCACCACAGTTTAGATATTTGAAAGATATTTCCATGACTTTACCGACCCCTGTAAAACAATATTGTTAAAAAAAATCATTTATTATTGTTACTTTTTCAAACACTTTTGAATCACCATTTAACGACTTTATTAAGTAAAGCTACCACGGGTTCGGAAAGTAGATTCTACCGAGTACAACCGGCAAGAAACTCAGTAGTTACTCTGTTTCAACACTTAAAAATAAAATCAAGTTAGTTAATTACAGTTATATGTGCATGTAATAATATATCCTGCCTGGAAGTCAACAAGCATTAGTTCTACGCTTTTTTATCGTCCGTAAAATCTTGTATTAAATAATATGCTTTCTTTAACAATGTATTTTTTACAAATGATTTAAATTTATGAAACGGTAGACTTAAAAATATCTGTGGAATTTTATTATAAAAACGGATACCTTGCCCCAAGAAGGATTTATTGAGTTTACTACTACTACTGCTGCTACCCGCCCCGGCTTCGAACGGGTACAGTTTCTTAATATAAAAAATGTTATGATATAAATGTAGTTCATACCCTATATCATTCATAAATAATGTAGATACATTAGTAGATATCTACCAGTGACAACATTTTACAGTGAACAATTAACTCCAGGGATAATCCCTACGACAAACAATTTTTAAATTTTTTTATGGTATAAGTTGGCGGACGAGCATATGGGCCACCTGATGGTAAGTGGTCACCATCACCCATAGACAATGACGCTGTAAGAAATATTTACTATTACTTACATCGTCAATGTGCCACCAACCTTGGAAACTAAGATGTTATGTCCCCTGTGCCTGTAGTTTCACTGGCTCACTCACTCTTGAAACCGGAACACAACAATACTGAGTACTGTTATTTGGCGGTAGAATAACTGATGAGTGGGTGGTACCTACCCAGACGGGCTTGCACAAAGCCTTAAACTAAGTAAGTAATGTTCATTATTTATACCATGAAGCATTGTTGAAACAGAGTAACTGGTAGTTAATTCTAGTTTTAGAGCCGGTTCTTGCCGGTTCTTGTCGGTTCTTTTAACAGAATCTGCATTCAGAACCGGACGTAGCCTCACTTAATGTAGTTTGTTAAACGACGATTCAAAAGTGCTGATATAAAACCTACTTGAGTAAAATACATATTGACTATGATTTAAACTTGAATATGATTATCAGTAAATGTTAAAAAATACTTATTAATTACCTGTGCAATCAACAATGACGTCATAAAGTTGTTTCTCTGACGCCAAGACATCTGGAGTGACTAATCTGTACCCAGTACCTTTAAACATCAAAATTTATTTGGTTACATTTACTGTTTTAAGATAAATACTCTTTGATAACTCTTGATGTCATTCTGGCCGATTTCGGCAAGAGCAAGCTTTATTAAGGGAAACCAAACAACAACGTATAGTACAACACAACTTAGATGTAGCATCGCCAAAATTCGTAAAACCGATTACTGCCAATTTACATACCCAATAGAAATAGCTCCCCATCGCGCCATTCGACGCTATTTGTCGCTATAGATTATCGCGTCAGTTCAACCCGAGACAGCAAATCGACGAGTCAGATTGACGAATATAAAGTTCGTGTGATATTAAACGTTGCTACGTTTGTGTAAAGATCATATTGACATAAGAAATAAATATTGATAATTTGGGATGACATTCTTAAATTCGGATATTTGATAATTTCGGATAGCGTACTCAGTTCGGATGTGATCAGTTTTACGAATTTAGCCGATGCTACATCTAAGTTGTGTCGTACTATACTTAAGTATACAAGTATGTGTACAAACACAGGTACACTCTTATTCTACACTGGGGGGGGGGAATCTAACACGACTGGAAAAAACAGGCGTAAGACCAACACCTTTACGTGTTGTCTGAGGCACGGGGGGAAAAATTGAATAATAAGAATTGAACCGAAAAAAAGTTGATCTGGGCCTTCAACAGGGATATATTCTGAGGTCCAAAACCTCAGAATCCTTGAATCTAGCAACTAGACATAATAAGCTACGGAAGTATTATTAAGAAGTCTTTGCCTAATAGTATACTTTAAGTACTTACCTAAACCTTTGACAATATCCAGTCTTGATTTGTTCATCTCAGACACGGTTACATCCCTGTGACCTTGAACGTGAAGAGTCGTTATCCAGAGGTTACCTGTAAAACATTTTCCTTTAAATCTTTCTGTTACAGTATTTGTGAGTTATCCAGTAACGAACTACGTATTTGGTCGATTTCATAATTATATTTCATACCTGTGCCCAAGATTTCTCACAGCGGAGTGGTGTACTGGTCAGTATTTGCACATTGTTGCATGATTTTTTTAATTATAAGTAGCCTAATATACTCCTTATTACAACAAGTATCTATCAACCAGAGAAAATCCGGTCAAAATCAACAAGCAGACAAAGATTTAAAAAAATGTAATTTGGTATATGTACCGTATATACATATATACAGATACTCCAATTTTATTATATGTAGATGAAGACGGACGCGAAATGCCACCTAAGTGGGTGGTCATGCACTAGCTGAAGGGCTTCCTCGTTTGGAATTCAGTTTGTAACGAAAATGGTTCAGGAACTTTTGTTTCCCCAAAATAACCCACTCAGAGGGCATCCTTAATTTCATGAAATTCAATTTAATAGTTATACACAGACAGAAATTCTTTCAGATTTTTTAATATTAGTACAGGTTGAATCAAAACCTCAAGATCAAATAGTTTACCTCAACTGCTCAACCAAGAACTGGCCTCTGTTTGAGCTTTTAATATTGATAATTGCAATATGACCAAATCTATGTTTAGATTATGTCATAACTAATTAGATAACTCTTCATTTTCTTCTTTCAACTCAAAACAGAGACATTAAAAGCTCTTTATACAACGATTATAAGGACACTCATCGCGATACTCTAAATGGTGAAAAAAAAATGACATATTTGCTTACCGATAATTCCAGCTCCGACGATAAGAATCTTCTTGCCAATCGTGATGGGAGACGCGCGGTCGAATCCGTGAGAAACGCAGGAGTACGGCTCACAGAGACCAGCTGAATTAACGAATTAGATCAATGGAAATAACAACAAACAACATCAACAGTCTGTAAATTTCCCACTACTGGGCCTCTTCTCCCTTTGAAGAGAAGGTTTAGAACTTATTCAACCACACTTTTCTAATGCGGGTTGGTGGAATACACATGTGACACAATTTCTATGAAATTAGACACATGCATCTTTCCTCACGATGTTTCCCTTCACCGCCGAACTCGAGATGAGGTATAAAGACAAATGAGGCACATTACATAATATTCATTGGTGCTTATATAAATACCTAGTTTTGAACCCGTAATCATCGGTTAAGATGCAAGCGTTCTAACCACTGGGTAGCTTTACATGTAATTTAACACTGTACCAGGACTAAAGAACGTTTGATTTTAATTAGGTTCTATTATTCATACTAGTCTACTTAAATTCAAAATAAAACTAAAATGTAACAGGTTGTTTCAATGTTGTTTCAATACCTTGTTCGGTGGTAATACCATCAGGTAGCGCGTACACTTGATCCTGGGGACATTTCACGTATTGCGCCCAGCCACCGTCCCTCCAAATACCGATGGTACTGTTAATGCCAGCGGTAAGACAGTACTGGTAGTTACCATCGCGACAGAAGTTGCAGAGATTGCAGGCCCTGTACATAATTTATTACTTTTACGCTATAAAGGGTCAAGGAAGACATCCTACTAATATCCTACTAATATTATAAATGAGAAAGTTTGTAAGGATGGATGGATGTATGTTTGTTACCCTTTCACGAAAAAACTACCAGACAGATTTGGATGAAATTTTACAGTAATATAGAATATACATCAGTATAACACATAGGTTAAATTTTTTTTATGCTGTATGTTGGCGGACGAGCGTATGGGCCACCAGATGGAAAGTGGTCACAATCACCCATAGACAATGACGCAGTAACAAATATTAACTATTCCTTACATCGTCAATGTGCCACCAACCTTGGGAACTAAGATGATATGTCCCTTGTGCCGGTAGTTACACTGGCTCACTCACTCTTCAAACCGGAACACAAAAATACTGCGTATTGTTGTTTGCCAAACAAAAATACTGCGTATTGTTGTTTGGCGGTAGAATACCTGATGAGTGGGTGGTACCTACCCAGGCGGGCTTGCACGAAGCCCTACCACCAAGTGATTTGTGAAGTATTTATAATGATTTTTTTGGTAATTGGTTATAATATAACGATACATATAAAGTACTACAAGTAGTAGTAAGTGGTAAGTATTTTATATAAACTATGACCAAATGGCACATTCTCAAAACAATTACATACAATTAATCAACCAGTTGAAATGACGCTGACATTGACCGTTTTTCATAGGCAATAATAATTTGTAACAATTATAAATGCCATAGTGAAATAAGTGATTGGCAAATATTCCGTGCTGACGAGAGAATAAAAATGTTAATTGTTTATGATTTTGTTTAAAATCTAACCTTCAAATGTCTATAGGTTAGGTTTTGGAAAAAGGTCTGATTGCTTCTCGGAACAAGAGATGGAGATTATTCCATCACTACACCAATGAGAGGTATGACGGACGACCTCCATGGTCGAATAGTGTACACCGGTTTTCATGGGTACCTAACTCCGAGGTTCCGGATTCGATTCCCGGCCGAGTCGATGTAGATCATCATTAGTTTTCTTTGTTGTCTTGGGCCTGTAGTAGTACCGTCGTTACTTCTGATTTTCCATAACACACGTGCTTTAGTTACTTTACTACATTGGGATCAGAGTAGATAGCCATCTGTCACCAGCACAAGATGAAATATCAGAAGTTTGGACTCAAACTATAATTATATTATAATAATAATATCAAGTTCTAACAACTGTAACAAATAGAAATAATTAACTCACCGATTCGGATCGACTACAACTTTCTGGCCCACTTTGAACGTGGACCCTTTTCCAACTTCATGGACTACACCGCTGAATTCATGACCTAGAGGAAGAGGACGCTCTTTTGACGCTGGAAATTCTCCCTGTGGAGTTAACATAGTCAAAGCATTAAAACCTCTATCTATATTAATATTATACTTGCTTGCTTGCACCATCCCGTTTCCCACAAACAAATTCTTACTCTAAAGGGTTGTCTGTAAGAGATTGCTTTAAGCAATAAGACCGCCTTTACACGCTTCTCTTTTTGTTATATGTTTCTTGTAATGTTATGTACACTGTATCTTTTGTCTTTTGTGTGCAAAATGTGAAAGTAACTCTGTCTCTCTGTCGCTCTTTGACGACCAAATCTATGAACCGTATTTGATGAAATTTGGTATGAAGCAAACTTGAACTCAAAAGATGACATAGGCTACTTTTATGCGTGACACATGACAACCCTAAAACTCGAGAGAAGCCGTCGGCGACTAATCGTTTTTATATAGATGTTATAAATTGTACAATCCAAAACTTTAAGTAAAGAATCTGTCTGTAGATGAAATGTCTCTCTGTCTTTCTGTACTGCTTTCACGATAAAATATGTACCAACCGCATTAAAGCAGGTATTGGAATCAGCACCAAACCTTCTCCATTATAGAAAAGGAGTCCTTAGTCCAGTTTTTGCAGCTGTGTATTTACAAACTTGCTGTCGACACTCAAAGTATGACTATAATATATCACAAATATGACCATTATAATTATTAATTTATTTTTATTACTAAATTTCTTGCGACTTCTTCTCGGTTGAATCTACTTTCCGAACCAGTGGCAGCTTCACTTAAAATGGTTGTTAAATGACGATTCAAAAGTGCATGTAGTAAGTAGGCTTCTATTTAAATAAAGTATATTTGGATTTTGATTTTGAATGAATAAACGCCTTTTGTAAGTAAGTCAACAGGTTTTTCTATATTTACCGCCTAAGAGTTTGAAATTGGTGTTAAAATTAGTATGAAAATTCGACATTTTTTAGGAGTTGGAAATATGGAAAGTCGCCTTTCTGAAGCGTACTAAAGGTGATATCAGACAGTTCATTCGAGTAAATGTTTTTTTGAGTCAATGATTCATTTTTCTTTCATTCCATGTTCAGACGGCTTAGCTGGAATGACGTAAAAAAGAAAACTCATCAGTAGTTTCTTTCAATATGGCGTCGAATGAAGTCGTACCTCGGTCTACTACAGCATTCGAGTCAAAATGGCCAAATACGAGTGATCATTCACTGAATGTTCAGACAGTTCATTTTCGGTCATTCGGAGTTGGAATGAACCGATCCAACGTTGGATCAGTTCACTATTACAGTTGAATTCATTCGGCACTTTTGTTCGCTTTGAATGAAAGATGCAAAATGAAACACGAAAATGAACCGTCTGATTCCACCTTCACAGAATAATACTGCCGGCCTAAGTAATTGGTTGTAATTGAAACAATTGGAAACGTGTACAGAAAACAAGAGAAGACCATGTAATCAATTGTATAACGTAAATATTTACAATTGTATTTATCAAGGTTACGTAATGGTTCAACGTTTATCGAAACCCACTGATACTGAAGATTTTATGTCAAATTATTTTCTCTTAAATTATAATCACTTCATATGTCAAAGTTACCATAAACTAACACGCCCCGGCTTCGCACGGGTGCAATACTGATACTAAATATACTACAGAATTTGTTTATTTACGACATCACGTTAGAAACTTCTAAAATTATCAGTGTTTCTTTACTATATTGTCTTCTTTCTTGTATACAAAAACCTTGCCCTCGAATCACTCTATCTATTAAAAGAAACCGAATCAAAATCAGTTGCAAAGTTTCAAGATCTGAGCATACTTAAAGAAAGACAGTGGTAAGCGACTTTCATTTATAATATGTAATGATGAAATGTAGTCAACCAATATGGAGTCAAATAATTAAGATTCGTTTTTACCACCCTCATCCCCTTTCATCCGTGCACCGCGGGCGAAAACTACCTTATTTTAAAAATGTTTTCAACCGACTTCAAAAAGGAGGAGGTTATCAATTATAACTACATTATATAATCGTAAACCGACTTTTAAGTAGTCTAATATATTTCATTGCATCTTACTTAGGAGGACTCCAAAAAATATATTGAATACGCAATTATTTTTATTACTTTTTAGTGTATATTCATTTGTTTTAAAATAGTGTTTTGTTAGAAGTCGGTTTTTCTTTTTGTTAAAATTTTTATTTATATGAGTCAGTGATGCCCACGTAATGTTTGATATACTATCATAATTAAAGTTACATAATAATATATTTACATTAATATCATGTAAATATACAATAATATTGATTATTTTGATATAATCAGTACTAATCGTTGTGTAAACAAAATCTAGTTTTAAGTACAAAGATAAATAACACCGGGTTTTGAAAACGAACAGACAGACAATTTCTCACACAGTAATTGTAAAAAATACACTGCTATACAACAAACAACAATAACAGCCTGGAAATTTCCCACAGCTGGGCTAAGGCTCTCCCCTTGAGAAGGTTTGGAACATATTTCACCACGCTGTTCCAATGCATGCAATGATTACACATGTTTTGGCGGAATTTTGTTGAAATTAGTCACATGCAAGTTTCCTCAAGATTTTTTCACGCCGAGTACGAAATGAATTATAAACACAAATTAGGCACATATATATATAGTGGTGCTTGCCTGGGTTTGAACCCGCAATCATCGGTTAAGATGCACGCGTTCTAACCACTGGGGCATCTCAGATCTAAGGATTAGTATTTATTAATTTTCTGGCATAATTTCATAGTATTTTAATATGTGTTTATATTACGGAATTAAAAGCCGTTGCTTGCTTTACAGAATTTTGTACACTTGAATCAAATTTACTTAGCTAGCTGAGCCCGCCACTTCGCGCGCTTTTGAATCTAAAAAAACAGTTATTGTTATAATCTAAGTTACTAATTATAACATCACCTATCTGCCAAGGGAAGTCCCGTCAAATACAATCCAACCGTTCGAAATATTAGCCGGAATAAATATACAAACAGACCGACAAAAATTGTAAAAAAATATTACAAACAGACACTCCAATTTAATTACACGTATATATATGTATTTAGAAAAAAACGGTTATTTTAATGTTATTTTAAACAAACTCCAAATTTATTATCTGTATAGATGGCTCAGTATTTTTTTTTTCACCTACCTGGATTATATGCAGGTCGGTTCCACAAACGCCCGCGTATTCGACCTTCACGATGACATCAGTGTCGTTCACGATGCCGGGCTTCGGGTAATTCTCATCGTACTTAAGGGTGAGAGCCTTACCGTCAAATACGACTGCTTTCATTGTTATTACCTGAAATCATGATCAACGTGTCTTATTATCTTCAGGGCCGTATGGCAACCGGGGCAACTGCCCTGGGGCCTCCACATGAGAAGGGGCCACAGTTTTCAGCAAGTTAACAAATACTGAGATATAGTCACATTATAATAATGTTACTATTTAATATTTTAAAAGTTACCGATACAAATACGAAACAAATCATAGCTTACTGATTGAAATAAAAAAACTAATTAATTCATAATCATATAATTATTAGGGTGTTGCACTGCTTCGTGGCCCCGGGGCCTCCAGACCTTTAAATCCGACTCTGATTAATTTCATTTTTAATACTGTATGGCTTCAATATTTGACAAAGCGAAAAATAAAGTAACAATTATTGTAATCAGGATGTATTGTGAGCTTAAAAATGGTCATCTATTAATGAAAGTTGATAATAATAATAATTAT
Organism: Vanessa cardui; assembly: GCF_905220365.1. NCBI lineage: Eukaryota > Metazoa > Arthropoda > Insecta > Lepidoptera > Nymphalidae > Vanessa > Vanessa cardui. Next base: position 3,485,204 of record NC_061151.1, read on the forward strand.
TTTCAAAAAAACGTTTTTTCACGTGACACAAAACGCTCCTGATTGGCCGAGCTTATGATGAAGTCACTTGCTTGTTAACACTGATGGGATACTATATGTACCACAGATTAAAATACAGGCAAGTGACGTCACCGACCCCATTGCAGCGCCATATTGCCCAAATAGCGTTTTTGGCGCCATTTAAGTATAGAATTTTTCGCCAAATATGTACCTAATATAAATAAAAATAAATCAACTTTTACTGGGTTCCTTAATAATATAAAATGGATTTTAAAAAACAGTCAAATAGCCTATTGTCAAACTAATATAAAATAGCTCTGTGAGACTATTCTGTAACCAGAAATTCGAATCTCACCGCAGAACACGAATTTAAAATGTCAGAATGTTAAATGTAACATCAAAATGGCGAATCACTATAAGTCAGCTGTCAACATTTCATAACTGTTTTGTTTTTTTTTGTTATTTTTTTTTTGTTTTTATGGAATAGGTTGGCGGACGAGCATATGGGCCTGATGGTAAGTGGTCACCATCACCCGTAGACAATAACGCGATAATAAATATTAACTATTCCTTACATCGTCAATGTGCCACCAATCTTGGGAACTAAGATGTTATGTCCCTTGTGCCTGCAGTTACACTGGCTCACTCACCCTTCAAACCGGCACACAACAATACTGAGTACTGTTATTTGGCGGTAGAATAACTGGTGAGTGGGTGGCACCTACCCAGACGGGCTTGCACAAAGCCCTACCACCAAGTAAAAAAAAACACACACACACAAATACAAATGATTTGAATTGAAACTTATCGAAGCTTTTGAGAGTAACTTTGTTAAAAAAAATATATTTATAGTTTAAAAAAAAAACCTTACTTTTTTTTAGTGAACGCTGCGTTCTAAATTCAAAATTAAATCAGATTAAAAATAGTGCCAAACAATGTATACAACTGGCCGTTAATAAATAATATGGGACTTACTATTCGTACGACAGTTATCAATACCGCCTTGTATCTAAATGAACGCTAGATAACAGTTTAAACAAATTACATAATGCACATGGTGACCATGAATTATGAAAACAAATCAATACAAATACAATAATAACTGACGATTTTAAAAACTCTTACTTTTTTCATTCTAGAAACTTCGATTGATTTTAAAGTGTAAAATCTATATTAATAATAATAATAAATATGAGACAACATCACATACATTACTCTGATCCCAATGTAAGTAGCTAAAGCACTTGTGTTATGGAAAATCAGAAGTAACGACGGTACCACAAATACCCAGACCTAAGACAACATAGAAAATTAATGAACTACATTGACTCGGCCGGGAATCGAATCCGGGACCTCGGAGTGGCGTAACCATGAAAAGCGGTGTCCACTCGACCACGGAGGTCGTCGATTAATATTATAAATGTGAAAGTAACTCTGTCTGTATGTCGGTCTTGCACGATCAAACCAATGAACACAATTTGATGAAATTTTGTGTGAAGCAAACTTGATATCCAAGAAAGGACAAAGGATACTTTTTTATCTTACACATGATAACTAACCTCTAAGACAGTTTTTAATACTTTTATTAAAATCCTGGAGTATCTTGTAGATTTGTAAAGGGTTTTGAAGGTGAGTTTAATGTTATATTATTAATTACCAATGTAAAAGAGCTGAGATGGCCCAGTGGTTAATTTATGTCTATAATTCATCTCGTGCTCGGCGGTGAATGAAAACAACGTAAGGAAACCTGCAAGTGTCTAATTTCATCGAAATTCTGCCACATGCGCATTCCACCAACCCGCTTTGGAACAGTGTGGTAGAATTTGGTCCAAATCCTCTCCTTAATGGAATAGGAGGCCTTAGCCCAGCAGTTCGTAATTTACAGGCTGTTACTTTACTTTAATAATAAATAAAACGGTTGTCTTTCTCTTTAACCCATTTATATCTCTTTTGATTGGTTGCTGACAAAACTGTATGCAATTGTCTTTGGTCAATTATGATCTATGACAATTATTGGTTTTAAACAAAAACTATTATCTTTCGAGGACTATAAATTATGTTTTTTTTTTGTATTTTTGGGAACTAAGATGTTATGTCTCTTGTGCCCGTAGTTAAACTGGCTCACTCACCCTTCAAACCGGAACACAACAATACTCAGTACCGTTATTTGACGGTAGAATAACTGATGAGTGGGTGGTACCTACCCAGACGGGCTTGCACCACCAAGTAAAGTTTTTTCATTTTCACATAATTCAGATGTCCATGAGCGGTACCACTTTCCATCAGGTGACCTACTCGTTTGCCAACTATTTTAATTAATTAATTTAATTAACTCTCAAATTACTACTTAATAATTAAAGGTTCATTGACATGTACTTTTTTTTTTAATTGTCGTTTAATAACACCAAATCAAAAGCTATCCTGGTAATTTAAAAATAAACAACAACCTACTACTATTAAATAATAATTTTTACCACTCTGTTTTCGTAGACTAATCAGTTAAAGTAATTTTATTATGTATCGTTATTTTGTTTGTTATATTTTAAATAGCAAGAAGAAATTCCAACAATTACACTAAAACAGTTCTGAAATACTTAAACGCTTTACTTTTTTAAGGACTTATACAAATGTTCTTTGCTATACAACTCATTATTTAAAAAAAACAATCGTAACTTAAACTTAAGGACAACCTTTGGACATAGGACTCCATAAAGCAATAGCGTTTCAGAAGTATTCACTTCTGTATATGTGTATATCAATGAGATAAAAACGCATATACGTACATAAACATATATTATCTATATTATACACAATCATACATTAATAATCATAACAAACAATCTTATAAGATATCCATACACACATACCAAATAAATACTTATTTCATATATCGAAAGAAGATGTTCTTTTTTTATGCTATAGGGGGCAAACGAGCAGGAGGCTCACCTGATGGAAAGTGATAACCACTTCCCACCGGGGGGCTTGCAGGTGCGTTGCCGGTCTTTAAGGAAGGAGTACGCTCTTGAAAGTTGCCATGTCGTATCGGTTCGGAAAAACCTCCGGCGAAAGCTGGTTCCACAAAGTAGTTGTGCAAGGCAGAAAATGTCTAAGAAATCGCGCTGTTGTGGATTTTCGGACATCAAGGGGGTGCGGGTGAAACTTCGAATTTTTACGAAATGTCCGAAGGTGAAATTCAGCAGCCGGGATTAATCCAAACGATTCCTCGGAACATTCCCCGTGAAAAATTCGGTAGAAGATTGCAGAGTGATCCGACATCTCTACGCAAAGCCAAAGGATCAAGGAGGTCGGAAAGGGCTTGATCGTCGATAACTCGAGCCGCTCAAATAGAAGGAGCTGGTACTGGGGAGCACCCGCCCAGAGGTGAGAGCAGTATTCCATGTGAGGCCGAATATGCGCCTTGTAAAGTTTTAGGCGAATAGCCGACTTTCTTTTAACTTATTTTACAAATGTAAAATCCAGCTAGTCAGGGAAGTCTAATCTTGAATTTACCATAAGAAATATAACATAGTTTAAACGTCTGGTGAGAAGATGGTAGCTACCTAGACGGATTTACACAAAGCGCTACCAAACTCAGTAAAACTGAAAATATTGTTCATTTAATTTGTAAAAGAACAAGAACCCTCCACTCTTCAAAATCGGGTTTTGACATTACATGACATTCATCATCATTACATAGTATAAAACAAAGTCGCTTACCGCTGTCTGTCCCTATGTATGCTTACAACAACAGCCTGTAAATTCCCACTGCTGGGCTAAAGGCCTCCTCTCCCTTTGAGGAGAAGGTATGGAACATATTCCACCACGCTGTTCCAATGCGGGTTGGTGGAATACACATGTGGCAGAATTTCTATGAAATTTGTCACATGCAGGTTTCCTCACGATGTTTTCTCTCACCGCTGAGCACGAGATGAATTATAAAGACAAATTAAGCACATGAATCAACGGTGCTTGCCTGGGTTCGAACCCGCAATCATCGGTTAAGATGAACGCTTTCCAACCACTGGGCCATCTCGACTCATATAATAAGCTATGTATGCTTAGATCTTTGAAATTACGCAACGGATTTTGATGCAGTTTTTTTTAATAGATAGATTGATTTAAGAGGAGAGGAGAGAATTAAAGATATATATGCATAATACATGTATAGTAGATAATGACTGAAAAACTGTGAACATTGTAATACATTCAGCACCATATTTAGTATCAGCACTGCAACCGAACTCGGGCCGGTCGCTAGTCAAGTAATAAAATTCCATCAATTATAAACAAAATATCATACATAAATATTATTTTATTCATTAAAAAAATAAAATACAATTAATTTTAATAATATCTTATCATTATAAGCTCATAATAAAATGTTATCATAATAACAGTTATAAAGTTACAATATTGAAAACATTTTTGTTTTAGTAGTTGTAAATGATAAAACTAAGACCTAATGAGCTACATCAATAAACAATATGGCTAAAAGTAACCTAACCTAACCTAAACCCATGCATTTTCATTCGTTCAAATTCATTTTCAATCATTCACATGCATTTTCGTTCAACAGGAGATTTCAAGTTTAAGTCCTCATAATTGCTTCTTCCATCTTTTCCACCTGGCTTCTCATAGATAAAATAGAAGATTTAAAAAAAGTTTATATTAAAAAAAATATATATTCGGGCGCGTAGAGAATAACAAATTTTCATCACAATCGGAGGAATCTTTAGGAATTCATAGACAACATAGAAACATACGTTTTTGTCCTTGAAGCTGTCAGGCCAGCCTGATATGTGCGAAAGAACTCGAGTTTATTTTTTTTTAATTAACTTTTTTGAACTCCAAAACTATCTCAACTTATATATTACTTACACGCAAGTTTATTTTCGTTATATATTCTTATAATCCATGTTATTAATTAGTTGTTTCAATGATAAACGTAAAGTAAAAGCAATATTTTTTAAAAAAAAAATTATTTACTACAAATACAAAGATTCCTACGACCATTTATGTTAAAGTATAAAAAATGCTATATAGATCTATTTAGCGGACTCTAATTCAAAATTTCAATTTTAATAAATGTATTTAATTCTATATTTAAAATTTAAATAATTTTTGTATGTCATTCCTAGTTTTATATAGATAATGAGGTTGTCTGTAAAATTATACTTCAATGCCTGTTCCATATTTTTCGTACATTATTTACTACAAAAAAAATATTTACTTTTGCAAAACATGAAATGTTAACATATCGTACAACGCCATCTAGACGAATCGTTCGGAAACAATGAGAACTGCGTGACGCACCGAATTTTTAAAATTTATTATTTTATTCACCTCTTATATTTAAATATTATTGATAAAATTTTTGTGTACAGTTTTATTTATTAAACCAATATAATTTATTTTGAATTTTTGAATTCAAAATTTCAATTTCATTCGTTTAAACTAACGTTCTTAAATTAGAACGCATCCACAAAACACCGGTAAAAAGATACCATTCAAACGCATCCATTCAATTTCGCATTCAAGTTTGAATTGAAAGTTTTGTCAATTGAAATCGAGGCTGACCGCTGAAGTAGTGAGGTGTGGTGTGTGTAGCGGTAGCGTTGTATTACAATGGCGTGCTTTATTATTGAATATTTTACTCTTTTGATCTTCTTTTTATCACTTGGTAAGTTGAAATTAACTTATTTTAGTTTGAGAATGATATAGTTTACACTGTCTGAGCAAGCTATCAAATATCACGACGCTACCAGTTAATTTGTTGAATTGTTAGTGTTTACTACTTGTGACGACAACGTACAACGACACACCCTGTTTGGCATGAAATTCAAAATAACACATTGTTTTTCATACTTTCATCCACTATAAAATAAAATATATTTAACACATGATGCTAGAGAGCAAAAGGACAATAACAATAATGAAATATATAATAATATTCATGCCGTATACTTAGTAGATAGTGAAATATATTTCAAATACCATAATGAACGTTGAATAATGAAATGTTGTATCTAAATTTTAGTATATTACTATAAAAACCGCGGGAATCGAATATCGATCGATTATAAAGCAACAACGGCGTTGACGGCCGGCTAGAGGGTGATATGTAGGCAATAATATGACAACCGGTACAAAAACTACCCCTCATATTATATTACGTATAGTAATTCGATAAATAATTGAACTAAAAGTTCAATCTACGCTTTTTAAACGAATTATTAATGGATAATTGACAATATTGATGGATTGAATGTAATAAATTTATTACGTTATATTAAAAAAAAGTCAAAACTGTTTTTGTATTATTGAAACGGTATATTTATAAAATAAATCGGTATTAAATTCTGTACATCGAACTTATTATATTTACACATTTAAAAATGTCTTTCTAAAATGGAGTTAGGTTACTCTCTTTTATAAAAACAAACCACTATATTCTTAACAATAGAAAGTAAAGAAAATAAGGTTGGACTATCAATCTCAGAGTTGGTGCTTCATATAACGATGAAATTAGAATAATTAAATAAAATAGTAAATAGAAAAGTCCATATTCAAATAAAAATATTTAATTTCTACAAATCTATAACCTAATATAAGCAATTTCCATTGTGACTTCTATAATTTATACTGATATTATAAATAGAAGTAACTCTGTTTGTTTGTTATTCTATACCGACCAAATCAATAATAGATTGAACTAAAACAAATTTATTATCAAGCAAACTAGAGTCATAAGCGCTAACAGCATAAATAACAGACATACAGAGTTTTTTTTCATATAAAGTACACTTGGTTGTAGAGCTTATTTGAAACCCGCCTGGATAGGTACCACCCTCTTATCTTATATCTCAACTCAAACTCAAACTCAAATAACTTTATTCAATATAGAAGCATTACACTTTCTTATTGATTGTCAATTGAAACACTACCACCGGTTCGGAAAGGAAAATACCCTAAGCTGAGAAGAATCAGCGAAAGAAACTCAGCCGGTTTTTTTTGTCTCATATATTATATAAACAATTTAATATGAGATGAAGTAGCCATCTACTACCAAACAGCAATGTAGTAATTTGTGTTCTGATTTGAAGTGCGAGTGAATTATAGCTCAAGGCAATGAGACATAATATCTTAGTTTTCAACGTTGATGGTGCTTTAGTGAAGGAAGGCATGATTAATTGTTTTCATGACATCAATGTCTGTCTGTCCACTTAGCATCAGCTAGCCCATCTGACAGGCTGCCTTTCTATAACATAAAAAGAAAGTCAGATAGTCAGTCAGTAATTTTTAGTAATATTTAAATACTCATTATAATTAAAAAGTTCCTAAATATAATAAATTTGTTTATACATAAAGTTATCTTTACTGATAAATAATGTTTGTTTAAAAGTCACTATTTATTAAAAACAAATTTTTGTTCAACACCTAATATTTTTGTTTATTATTGATAATGTGCAAGCTAAGTGTAACAATACTATTTTAAATTAAGAACTTTGAAATAACGATTAATAATCTATGCAAATAAAAGAAAAAAATTTAATACCAAATTAATTTATGTTGGTGTCTAGTACTCAACTAGGAGTCCCATTATTAAAGTATGTATTACTTATAAAAAAAATTGTGGCTTTAATCTATGCCAAAAAGGCACAGATTAATTCGCCAATATCTCATGCCATGGAGACACGATAGAGATTGATTGGTACAGTTGAGGTTACAAGCTCAAATTAATTTTGAAAGCATAATATTAGTATACGAATGAAAACCCATAACCTAAAACAACACAATAATAATAATTAGACATAAAAATTATAAAATAAACAAACTTCTATTAAAATACATAAGAAAATTCACAAAACAAATTAAAGCTTAATATTATTACAGTTAATATTATAAATAAATTATAGAATGTCCACTAAAAACCACTGGTACTCACTCTCTAACAATGGCTGACAAGATCTTCATTACCGGTATAAATGTGACAGTAGCCTGCAATCCTCAATAAAATTATATTTACCTGTAGTATTATTCATTAAATTCATTTGAGGTGTATAGAGGTAGAGGACGACCACGGAAATTATGGATGTATTGTGTGAAAGACGATATGGTTAGAAAGAATGTTACTTATGAGATGACGTCTGACAGAGAAGTATAGAAGGAGAAGACATGCTGCGCCGACCCCAAATAAAATTGGGATAAGGGCAGGAGGATGATGAGTATTATTCATTAAATACTACCAGTATTAGATATTCTAAAGATATAATTGGCACTGTTGTTAGTTTAAATAATGAGTGAGCCAGGTAGCCTGCCAGAGCAAGAGATATCTTAGCTTAGGTTGGTGGTGCATTAGTGTGATGGGTGGATAAGCAATGATTAATATTTCTTAAACAACCAGTCTATGAGTGTTAGTGATTTATCATAAGTTGGCTCGTTCACTCACAAACCTTTTTTTTTATGGAATAGCATGGCGGACGAGCATATATTACTTCTGATGGTAAGTTGTCTCCATTACCCATAGACAATGAAGCTGTAAGAAATATTAATGAACTAATATGTTATGTCCCTTGTGCCTGTAGTTACACGGGCTCACTCACCCTTCAATACTGAGTACTGTTATTTGGCGGTAGAATAACTGGTGAGTGGGTGGTACCTACCCAGACGGGATTGCACAATGCCCTACCACCAAGTGTTAATAACAATTAGATAATAAATAAATAAAAATAGCAAAAATACATACAAATACTTTTATTTTACATGGTAGATCTTATCGCTAAAAATCTTTACCTGACCTTTAAGCTAATCTTTATAAACCTTTAAGCTTAAGCAACAGCAGTTTAGAAGTTTTCACTTAATCAGATAAAAATACATACACTTACATAAACATAAATTTATGTATATTATATACATTTATACTTTACTTAGTATGAAAGTAATACTTATCTTAAAGTTTATATTGTTTACGAATACATAAACAAAGATAATTGTTGTGTCTTATTATTGTTACTAAGAGTTATATTTTTTGATTATATATATGTATATTAGTATATGTATCAGAATAAGATAGCACATAACATATAGAAATGTCTCAGTTTTTAATGCTTGATTTCACTCTTTATTCCTGATATGAGGATTATTGTAAATTTGTAGCTTTTTAGCTCTTGTTGGACTCAACGATTTTTATAAAACACAATCAGACAAAAGTAATAAGTGTTCCCATAACTTGCAATTCAATTCTTGGCTTAATGGCTTTAAGTTGTGCCGACAGGGCACAGATTATTTCGCCAATGTCACGTAGGATGGAGAAGACACGAAGGAGACTGATTGGTACGGTTGAGGAAACAAACTCAATTATATTTTGAAGACTAGCATAGTAGTAGTAGTAGGCTATTTGACCGGTTTTTAAAATCCATTTTATATTATTTAGTAGAAGTTAAAGAACCCAGTAAAAGTTGTGTTTTTTATTTCTAGTACATATTTGCCGAAAAATATCATATAAAAAATTCCATATTCAAATAGCGCGCGAAAACGCTACTTGAACAATATGGCGCTGCAATGGGGTCTATGACGTTACTTTGCTGTATTTTAATCTGTGGTACATATAGTAGAAAAGCAAAGTTTACAAGAAAGTGACTTCATCATAAGCCCGGCCAATCAGAAGCGTTTTGTGTCACGTGACAAAAATTTGAAAATTTGCATTTTTATTTATGGATTTTTGAATAAATTAAGTATTATATTCAACTTTCGTTAGTAAATAACCACTTTTAAACTCATAACATATGTACACTGATTACAATAATTCACAATTTATTTTTCGCATTGTCAAATAGCCTAGAACAACACAAACATTATAACACTCAATTATATTTACATAGAAAAGATTCAACATTTATAGGACGAGGTATTTGAGAAAAGAGAACGTGAATGGCCATAATAAAGCAGTTATTTTTGAACTATAATTTAACACAGACAATTTGTTTTTTTTTTCAAAGGAAACTGTCAACGGACCCCTACGATTTCGCACATCACCCAAGAACAGATACGAGATATCGGCGGTCAAGTCGATCTGGACTGCTCCGTCCATTACGCACAGGACTATCCAGTGCTCTGGGTATGTATTCATATCCTGACTTCATTGAACCACTAAGACTATCGAGCTGAGATGGCCCAGTGGTTAGAACGCGTGCATCTTAACCGATGATTTCGGCTTCAAAACCAGACAAGCACTACTATATATGTGTGCTTAATTTGTGTTTATAATTTATTTCGTGCTCGGCGGTGAAAGAGAACATCAAAATTATGCCACATGTGCATTTCACGAACACGCATTGGAACATCGTGGTGGAATATGTTCCAAACCCTCTTCTTAATGGATGAGGCCTTAGCTCAACTGTGGGAAATTTATAGGCTGTTACTGTACTGTACTGTACTGTACCGACCATTATCAAGAGAGATGTGAAGAGTTCTACTTGCTTACTGTCATAATCTCTTCTATGTGAGAGCATTATGAAGAGAGATGTCAAGAGTTCTACTTGCTTACCGTCTCTTATAGGTGAAATCTCGACGACAAATTCTGGAACACCTTTACATGCTCTCCCAAGATATAAGAGCCTATAATTTAAATCCTTAGGTTATTGCTTAGAATACGTCGACAGAAAACTCACTGGCACAATGTGGATTTGAACTCATGAACTCCAGGTCTTTGTCCTTAGAAACTAGATAGTACACTTAATTACTTCCTACAGTATATCTTTATATATGTTACCGTTAATATGTGTAAATCAGTTAGAGAGCACATTAAAAAGAGATGCAGTAGATTATCTGACTTTAGTACGACACAAATTAGATGTAGCATCGGAAAATGCAATGGAATGAAAATAAAACCGATTACTGCCGATTTACACAACCAATAGAAATAGCTCCCTGTCGCGCCATTCGAAGCTATTCGTCGCTAGAGATTCTCGCGTCAGAGAAAGCAAGTGCATGTAAATCGACGTGTCAAATTGACGAATATATTAGGTCATATGATATTACAAGATATTACGTTTGTGCAAAGATCATATTCGCATGAGAAATAAATATTGATAATTTGGGATAGCGTACTCAATTCGGATGTGATCGGTTTAAGGAATTTTGCCGATGCGACATCTAAGTTGTGTCGTACTATAAGTCAGTTTAAGTCATATATATAATCTGCAGACAAACGACCACGCATGCAATTGCATATATCATGATCTCGTTTGAATAAAACATGTAAATTAATAAATAATTTTAGGACATAATAGTAATTGTTCTGTGTACACAAATTAAGCCCATGGATTCTTGTCCGGATTTGAGATCATCTGTTAACTTTTTGACATTGCTGTATTAGTTCGATCGATATTCTGAGTGTGGTATATATCGTTTCGATAATTCGAAGTCATTGCCCTGTAAATTATATGGTTCACTGAGTCATTGGGACATCATTGTGAGAATAAGGAAGTAATCGATTATAGATTATACTATTGTCATAAGACCCGCATTTGTAGGTAATAAAGCGTTTGCTGTACTATTTAAATAATAATAAAATATCAATTGTTTTTTGGAGCTGAGATCTCTGACTGTTTAAATGTACCGTCAACATAAAAATGTTGACATATGTAGGGTTTGCAGAAGATCTTTTAATATTTTTTTTATTGTATGTTATTAAATTGTTTATGTATTATATAAAGCTAATTAATTTTGAATTGGTTAGCCTTACTTGCTAAAGATTTACAAAACCTTCTTTAATTTTATATTCTAAATTTAAATTTTGTTTTTTTTTTGTTTGCAGCTCAAATATGATCGTCATAAGTCAACGGAGTCTCTACCTCTATCAACGAATTCCGGTCTAATTATTCGTGATTCAAGATTTTCGTTGCGTTTCGATGCTGCATCTGCGACTTATACGTTATCTGTGAGTATGTCATAAATATGTATATGATAAAGTGATGTCATAAGACTGTATCCACGTTTAATTTTTGAAACTTATAAAACTATAACTCACAAACGTCACTTTGAGTCCTAAAGGGGTAAATAAAATGTCATCCTCAGGGAGTCAAACTATCTCCATGCGACATTACATCTAAATTAGTGCAGTAGCTTAAGCATGACAGACGGAGATGCTTTATTAATATAGATATCATACTTGATTTACATTTTAACCCACTTCAAAAAGGAGGAGGTTATCAAAACCAATCTAGCAAAAAATAATACGAGAATACTTTAAGAAATATGTTCCTTACAAATCACCTTTTGTATGATACTATATGGTGTCAATCATGGGACTCGTATCGCTTCTTTAGTAATTTTTTAGTTTTTAAAGCATTTTTGAGGAAAAAAAAATCAAAAATATAATGAAATAAATTTCTTTAATGTCTCGCATTTTAAAATTTGTACCGATAATTATTGTTTAAATATGCACAAATATCCAGCCTTTAATCGTTTTTATAAAACAAAAGAAAAAAATAGATTATAATTGATACTTTTTTTTTAAATAAATTTTTGAAGTTGCATTTTTGACAAATGTTGAAAAAATCTAAAAAACGTGATAACTCAAAAATGGTTCACTTTTGGATAATGCATATGGGGGTTAAAATTATTGAAAATAGTCACCCCTATCACCTCCTAACGGATATACGTCGAGTTACCAATAACCCTGTATATTTCTACACGATACATTCATATGCATTGAATAAAAAAGAGCTATTTATCTTCAATGTTCAATATTACAAATGATTATTGTATTTGTCTGTCTGTACGTTTCAGATAAAGGACATCCAGGAGACAGATGCCGGCTGGTATCTCTGTCAAGTTATAATGTCAGTGAGTAACAAGATAACCGCAGAGGTTGAATTGCAAGTTCGAAGACCTCCGATCATATCTGATAATTCAACAAGGTCCATTGTGACCAGCCAGGGTGAAAGTAAGTAATTGTTTATGCGATAACATTTAAATGATGTACCGTCAACATAGAAATATTAGGTAGAGATAGCAGGAAAATTTTTAGTTTAAAATATTTCAATGTAATAACTTCCTATCATAATGTGTTTACGATTAATTTGAGTTTTGACATGCTAAATGGTTATAATTGCAATTTTAGCATTTACGTGGTGATAGGGCTTTGTGCTAGCCCGTCTGGGTAGGTACCACCCATTCATCAGTTATTCTACCGCCAAATAACAGTACTCAGTATTGTTGTGTTCCGGGTTGAATGGTGAGTGAGCCAGTGTAATTACAGGCACAAGGGACATAACATCTTAGTTCCCAAGGTTGGTGGCGCATTGACGATGTAAGGAATAGTTAATATTTCTTACAGCGTCATTGTCTATGGGTGATGGTGACCACTTACCATCAGGTGGCACATTTGCTCGTCCGCCAACCTATACCATAAAAAAAGACATTTAGATTTTATTCATTGCTTGTAAATTAAATATCTAATCAAGTCAACTCATAACTGAGCAGACTCTTGTAGACAACTATATTTTACATTCAGATATTTGAAGGAGGAGTAATAGTGGGGGGTGGAATAAATTAAATATTGCCAACCTAATAATGACATGCTCATGTACTAGGAGACTGATTAAAAATCCCTAAAATAAAAACAACAGACTTTCTTCTTCATAATAATTACTATTTATGCAATAGTTATTACTGGTTATTATTTACATAGAATATATTATTAGTCTGTGCCATAATTAGTTTGTCAGCCATAATGACGACATGCTCTTGTACTAGGAGACTGATTAAAAACTCCCAAATAAAAACACAACAGATTATCCTCTTCATAATAATTACTATCTATACGATAGTTATTACTGGTTATTTTGTGTTATATAGTGTATTAGTCTGTGTCATAATTAGTGAAACATTTTAGGTGCTCAAATGGAATGTTACGCCGGTGGATTCCCTCCGCCGAAGATATCGTGGCGTCGTGAGAACAACGCCATTTTACCGACCGGTGGCTCCATCTACCGGTAAGTTTATTCGCTTCTCTACATAGTATAAAACGTAGTTCCCTTCGTCTGTACGCTTAGATCTATTATAGTATGCAACGAATTTTAATATGATTTGCATCAATAAAGAAAGTAATTCAAGATAGGTTTATATGTATAATACATGCACATATATATATTAAAAATTTTCCTTTATGGTAAAAAAGACGGTCAAGAACTTACGACAATAAGTATCAATTAAGTAAAGAAACTTATACGTAACGCTTGAGTAATTAAAACGACAAGTTAATAAAGAAATTTAGTAGTAAAGTAACAGCCCGTAAATTTCCGAATGCTGGGCTAAGGCCTCCTCTACTATTGAGGAGAAGATTTTGGAACATATTCCACCACGCTGTTCTAATGCGAGTTGGTGGAATACACATGTGGCACAATTTCTATGAAATAAGAGACATTCGGGTTTCCTCGCGATGTTTTCCTTCACCGCCGAGCACGAGATGAATTATAAACACAATTAAGCACATATGTATAGTGGTGCTTGCGTGGGCTTGAACCCAAAATCATCGGTTAAGATGCACGCGTTCTAATCACTGGGCCATCTTCGCATAAATTTATATATTATGAAATATTTTCCAGTGGCAACATATTGAAAATGAACTCAGTGCACAAGGAAGATAGGGGAACGTACTACTGTGTGGCTGAAAACGGTGTGGGCAGGGGTGCGAGGAGAAATATCAACTTGGAAGTTGAATTTGCACCCGTCGTCACTGTGCCCCGGCCTAGATTGGGACAGGTAACTCTAAAGATCTTTCCATTATTTTTATTTAAAGTAAAGTAAAGTAACAGCCTTTAAATTTCCCACCGCTGGGCTAATGGCCTCCTCTTTCATTAAGGAGAGAGCTTGGAACATATTCTACCATGTGTCAGAATTTCAACGAAATTAGACACATGCAGGTTTCCTCGCGTTGTTTTCCTTCACCGCTGAGCTCGAGATGAATTAAGATGAATAAACACAAATTAAGCACATATATATGTATATAGTGTTGCTTGCCCCAGGCAATGAACCCGCAATCATCGGTTAAGATGCACGAGTTCTAACCACTGGGCCGTCTCAGCTTTGTTATTTTTATTTATTTATTTATTTAAAATGCTTTATTGCACAAAACATGGGAAAAAGGGGAAAT
Source organism: Vanessa cardui (assembly GCF_905220365.1). Taxonomy (NCBI): domain Eukaryota; kingdom Metazoa; phylum Arthropoda; class Insecta; order Lepidoptera; family Nymphalidae; genus Vanessa; species Vanessa cardui. The sequence continues at coordinate 3,500,364 of NC_061151.1, forward strand.
ACAAAACAAAAATTAAGTACATGGTGCGCAAAGGCGGTCTCATCGCTTACAGCGATCTCTCACAGACAACCTTTGGTGATAGGAGCTTAGAACGAAAACAGATAAGTGAAGAAAAAGGTACAGAAAAATGAGGAAAAGTACAATATAATAATATTTATACTATGGTATAGTAGTAAACTATACTAGCGGCAAGATACGATGGCCGTTTTGACACATTAAAAAAGTGATGTGAAATGTAAATTTATTATCGATATATAGATATATTCAAATCTTTGTTTTTGCAAGTAATTTAATTCAAGCTTTTGTTGCAAGTAGTATCTGATTAAAAAGGTTTAATAAAAAAAATATAAAATAAGTTTAAGTAATATATTCGAACAAAATCAATTTAAATCAAAAATTGGAATTAGAATGAATAACTTTATAAACACATTACATACAAGAAATAAATTGATATAAAAAAGAAACGAAAGAAGAGAAAAGAAAGAAAATAAATAATTTATAAAATAGATAAAATATTTACTGTCAACACAAATATAACACCGACTACGAGGTCGAGTGTGAGTGTGACGTACACGTTTACGAAAAAAATCAAATAAAAAAGTTATGTTCGCGGTACCCTGACATTTGTAGTTTAGAAATCACATTCGATAAATTTTATGACTAACTGCACGTCACTATTGACAATAAAGAACAACAATTTGCTCCTTTGATGTAAAGACGGTACCACAAACACCCAAACCCATGACAATATAGAAAACCAATAAACTTTTTCTGCATTGACTCGGCGAGGAATCGAACCTCAGAATGGCGTACCCATGAAAAGCGTGCAAAAGGTCTCGACCACAGAGGTCGTCACATATATAATAATTGATATAAATCTTATTGGTTGATAGAATATAAAAAAATAAAATAAAATAAAAATAGCCTTAATGTAGTCACTTCTTACATTTACATTTAGGACTTAACTATTTCACTTATACAACTTTTAAAAACTAATAAAATAAATAAAAATCTACGCAATAACACACGTTTATATATATCTATATGATTTTATCTATGTACATATATATATTTAACTAACAGATCTTAATATCTCTATTTATATTATCTCTATTTATGTATATAAAAATGACGTAATGCAAAATAAAATAATGTTAGTACTAGTAGAAGTCGCCTCTGCGCTCTCTTTCACAAGCCATTTGCATCCAGTGGCTACCACACCTTTAGCTGAAAATGTCTCTCCATCGTTTATTATAATAGAATATAATTAATAGTAAAATAATAATTAATATTTGTTGATTTTCATAGATTTTTCACCATTTTCCAGGCGCTCCAATATGATATGGATTTAGAGTGTCACGTCGAAGCATACCCGCCTCCAGCTATAACCTGGCTCAAGAATGAAGTGCAACTCTCTAACAACCAACATTACAGGTGAGAGAGCTGACCTGCTAACCATATACAAGTCTGTCATACTAATTATAAAAAAAACTAATTAACTTTTCACTTAATTGGATAAATCAGTTGAGCCTGAAAAAAAATTGAAAATGAGTTTAGTCCATACATTAACAGTCTGTAAATTTCCCACTGTTGGAACATATTCCATCACCCTGTTCTAATACAACTACTACACAGTCAGAATTTCTATGAAATTATATACACAAATAATATGAATCATTAACACAAATTGAGCTCATGAATATTCAGTGGTGCGTGCCTGTGTTTGAACCCGCAATCATCAGTTAAGATGCACGTTTTCTAACCACTGGGCTCTCAGCAATAAGTTTAGTGTTTGAGCAAAAATACTACAGTCTATAATTAAAATGATAGAAAAGACTAACTTACTTACTAACAACAAGAAAAACAGCAAGAAACCCAGTACTTCCTTAAAGTATAATTATTGTGATTTTTTTCTTTTTGACTGACTGTCAATGACTTCAATATAAAGAATATTTCAAATTCAATTACAGAATCTCCCACTTCGCAACGGCGGACGAATTCACAGACACGACACTGCGTGTCATAACGATCGAGAAACGTCAGTACGGTCTGTTCACGTGCAAGGCACAGAACAAACTGGGCACCGCACAGGGCACCGTGGAACTATTTGGTACGATTTGTCATTATTGGTACACTTACAGTCAGTAGGAAAACCATCGTCAGTTTTCAAATTAATACCTTTATAAAGTCTTAAGCTCTTAGGACCTTTTGATATCTAAACGTCGAATCATTGCAAAGTAATATGTCATTCTCGATCGGTTAAGATTAATAAAATAAATAAAATAAAAAATTACCTGTTGCCTGTAAAGTCGGTATACGGGCGAAAGTTTTACGTGACAACGACTTTGAGTGGTAAAATAATTTTAATGTGAATATTCATTCGTATAGTAGGAAGAAGGATGAAATAATAGTAACAATTTAAAACATTTATTTAATTAAATTCAAAAACAACGACTTTTTATGTCTGTCTCTCTCGCTCTTAGGCGGGCTAACCATGCCCGAGTGGAAGGCACGCGTGCCTCTCACTCGCTCTCGTTGTGAGCGCATAACGTGAGCGGAGCGTAACGCAGTTTGTTGAAGTGTCACCCGGCAAACCAATTTATAAGACGTTGTCACGTCAACAATATTTTATTAGAAACAAGTAAAAATTACATAGTAGGACAAATGTGACAATAATAACTGCATTAGTTTAAAACTGTGTCGCAGTTATAAGGCCCTCCGCGGAACAATACAATACGATGTTCCATACAAATTTTTTTTAGATTATCGCTCATACTGAGCACGCGAAAATAGATCTTAAGGTGACGAACCTTTTCTTATGCCGACTGTACAATATAGATGTAGCGTCGGCAAATTCGATAAAACCGATTATTGCCGATTTATACAACCAATAGAAATTCCCTATCGCGCCATTCGACGCTATTCGTCGCTATAGATTCACGCGTCAGAGAAAGCAAGTGCATGTAAATCGACGCGTCGAATTGACGAATATATTAGATCATGTGATATTACAAGTTATTACGTTTGTGCAAAGATCATATTCGCATGAGAAATAAATATTGATAATTTGGCATAGCATATTCAATTGGGATGTGATCGGTTTTACGAATTTTGCCGATGCGACATCTAAGTTGTGTCGTACTATAGAATTTGTCAGGTTTTTTAATAGTGTCTTGTTCAGAGTTTTTGATTATAAAAGTTTTTTGTTTTAAATCTTGATGGGTAGCTTGTTTTTTAGTATCAGATGGTTTGTTTTTTAATTGTTTTGTTTGTGTAATGAAATTAAAAATTATGCAGTGAATTGATCCAACTGATGTTATTGTATGTATTTTGATATTCAACTACAGAAATGAATATTTACTTGAGTGTATGTTCTTATAAATATATGATATCACTAAAGTAGTTTTCTCACTGAAGTAGTTAGTGGTTTTAACTTCGCAGTTCACTATCTTATATGTCCTATTAAAGGCTTGTATCTATTAGTATATCTAAAATTTATATGATGGTGATCTTGGTTTAGCCTCTAGCAATTCCTTAGTATGTGTATGCATATATATATATATAAACTGTAATTATAAATATGAGACAACATCACATATATTACTCTGATCCCAATGTAAGCAGCTAAAGCACTTGTGTTATGGAAGATCAGAAGTAACGACGGTACTATAAATACCCAGACCCAAGGCAATGGACTCGACCCGGAATCGAACCCGGGACCTCAGAGTGGCGTACCCATGAAACCGGTGTACACCCCACTCGACCACTTGGAGCTTTCTTGAGAAATTTTGGCAGAATGTTGACAAACCATCTGATACAAATGGAATATTGTATTGTTTTTTTTTTTTAAATGTCAATATAGAACCTCTAAGCTACTTAAGGTTCTTATACCTTTAGTATATGATATTTGAGTATATATGCATGAAAAAAATACGATTGCATGTAGGCTGAATCTTGCTTTTAATCGATTACTAGGTTCGATCCTGCTCTATCTATTTAAGTATGACCAAATTACATTCCTGTCTTGCGTAGATCGTATATATATTTTTTGGCATTATACTTTGGTTTTTTTTTAATGTAATGGCTGCTGTGTTTAAAAATATTAGTTGTGTTTTGTTCCGCATGATAGAAATGATAATCCCGGTGTGCCCGCCCGCCTGCGGGCAGACGCGTTACGCCGGCGCCGCCTCCGCGCCCGCACCGCGCCTCGCCGCGCTCGCCCTCGCCGCCGCGCTCGCCAGGTACGCGCACACACACATATATACACAGAGAGAGAGAGAGACGCACGCACACACACACAGAGACGCACGTACGCACGCTCACACACACACACAGAGAGAGACGCACGTACGCACGCACACACACGCCCGCTCTCACGCACACACGCCCGCACACAAGCACGCACACACACGCACGCACGCACGCACACGTCCGCACGCACGCGCACGCACACACAGAGAGACGCACGCACGTACACACACGCCTACACTCACGCCCGCACGCACGCAAACACACACGCCTACCCTCACGCCCGCACGCACGCACGCACATACACAGACGCACGCGCGCGCGCGCACACACACACGCACACACACACACACACACACACACACACGCGCGCACACACACACACACAAACAATTCGACACGACCGGAAAGATTTCTTTGCTTTGAGATATTACGGGGAACACACAGCTTAAACATACACTGGGGCTGGTTTAGGCTGTTTGTACTAACGATCTGATCTGAGATTTGAACTAAGAATCTCGGCATGTGTGACCTTATAACGAGCCAACGAAGTAACTTATCTGATTCAAGTAACCTACTTAAGTAATTTCTTTCTAATGTAAATCAGGACAGTGTTTAATGTGATGTATTTTTATTAGAATTCGCTGGCAGATTGGCAAATAAATGTATCTAATAACTTGCCATCATCGCTCATAAACATTGGAACTGTAAAAAATATTACCGATTAATTCTACCATGAAACAGTACTAATAAACACTATACATAAAGGATATACTACATAAAATAAATAAATTAAAACAAATACTGTCTAGTAAAGTTTCAAAAGACACACACAAAGACACAGGTTTTCCTAACAATGATTTCCCAGCACAGAATTATCAACACACACAAATTAAGCACATGAAAATTATTATTATACTGTTTTTTTTTTTTATTTGTGCATGAATGCAAGAAAGTACTATATGAATTGTTTTTTATTTTTCAAATTATATGCTTTGTGATACAACATTATCCAATTAAAATATTTGCATGTGTGGAATGAGCTATATGTATGTTCAAATGCCATATTTTTTGTCCGATTTTAGTAGTATAATCCTCGATTGTCCGAAATAGTTAGGATCGAAACTTGATGGGATAACCATATTGTAGATACTTTAGTTCAAGATCAAATTTATAAAATATTTTCTTCTTTTTATTTTGTTATAAAATTGTAAATTATTGATCAACGAACGGCTGTATAACCCCAACGTTGGGATAATTGAGTATTCGTAGTCTTTACGAACACTCAATAATGGGCTATTTGACAATGCAAAAAATAAATTGTGAATCATTGTAATCAGTGTATATTATGAGTTTAAAAATGGTTATTTACTAAGAAAAGTTGAAAATAATTCTTAATATATTCAAAATTCCATAATTAAAAACGCTAAAAAAATATTTTCAAACGTTTGTCACGTGACACAAAACGCTCCTGATTGTCCGGGCTTATGATGAAGTCACTTTCTTGTAAACTTTGCTTTTCTCCTATATGTACCACAGATTAAAATACAGGTAAGTGACGTCACCGACCCCATTGACGCGCCATATTGCCCAAGTAGCGTTTTTGTGCGCTATTTAAGTATGGAATTTTTAATATGATATTTTTCCGCAAATATTTATTAGAAATAAAAAACCCAACTTTTACTGGGTTCCTTAAGTTCTACTAAATATTATAAAATGGTTTTTAAAAACCAGTCAAATAGCCTATTAATGCACCAACCCGCATTGGAGCAGTGTGGTGGAATATGCTGCAAATCTTCTCCTCAAAGGGAGAGGAGGCCTTAGGAGGAATACACATGTGTCAGAATTTTTATGAAATTAGACACATGCAGATCTCACGATGTTTTCCTTCACCGCAGCACACGAGATGAATTATAAACACATATTAAGCACATATATATAGTGGTGCTTGCCTGGGTTTTAATCCGCAATCATCGGTTAAGATGCACGCGTTCTAACCACTGGGCTGTTATGCAATGTGTGTGCCAAATTGATATTATGTATGTTTGTTCGTCCCAGAATCTTCAATACCGGATATTAACTATCCCGGTCTAAGACTGGACCCGGAGATCTACGGCAGTAAAGCGTCACTGAAGCGAGTTCCAAAATTAATGATTCTATCAGCAATAATTACATATCTTCATAAGTATTTACAATAATGAATGTGATGAATTCGATCGAAAACGTTTTAGTAAAAAAAAAAAATGCTGAATCGATTATGATATAGGTTGTAAACTTTGATAAGCGATGTTTTGTATGATCAGTTATATGAATAGATAAAAATTTTCATTGATTAAAAACACAACTGTCCTTAATTAATTTATTAATGTATTAACCAGTGTCAATCAAGGAGATTTAAGGATACTAACGATTACCCATTCCTATTTAAAAGTTATGGTGGTACAAATATACACACATATAATTTAACACGCCTTTAAGGACAGTCGTGTTGACAAGTGTTTATGTATAATGTGAAACTATGTCTGGATTATTTAAACGGAAAATTATTTGATTCTGGTAAATGTATGTCATTGACTTATATGTATATTAAAGATGCGCTGTCCAGTACTGAAACTTTATGTGGTAAGTTATGGTCAATTGACCATAAGTTATGTAGTCAAATGCAAGCAATTCTGTTTTAATATATTACGATAATATCAGAGTAAATTTTCTCAAGTAAACTCAGTATATCCTCTTTCGTTTTCTACCTATTTTCGTAACTGATACAATTTTAATTTTGAAGTTGTCTAGTACTATACATATACGTCAATGATATATGTGTTTAGGATGTGCCATTTTGATATCACATTTTATAAAAAAAATATATCAATAAGATCGTAGCAATAATGATTAATGTTGTGAAAATTTTTAAGAAAGAATTTTTTGGAGAAAATAATAATTAATTAAAGATTTTGGTAAATTTAAAGAGTAATGAAATAGTGTACGCTATTTATAATATATACAGAACAATTTATCAATTGATTTGTTGATAATGCAGCTATGGCAACATTTCCCATTATTTAACAATGCCAGATTGAAAAAATACTACCATTTTTAAATGATATGTACAGACTGACATTGGAAATTTATTTCTGTTTTAATTTGTATTATAAATGACAGCTCCGGGAATAAATCGCCGTATTTTTTTTACCTCACATAATTTAGTTCTCGATATTACTTTTTTAGCGTGTGTTTAGCGAAACGCTGACCTCTCTTTCTGTCTTCAACGGTTTTACATTTGTGAGAAGAAGACAGCATGATATAACTTTTCTATTATATTATATAAAATGAAATGTATGTACTTTAAAAATCAAAACCAAGAATGTTCTTAATTGTAACTACGTACAAATAATTTCTAGTTTAGATATAATTTTTATATGTACTAGACGGACGAGATTTTTTATACAAGAAATGCGAACTTTCTATGATATGATAGCATAGTATCTAGACTACTGTCAATTGTATCTTTAAAAATCCGTAATGTGTGTTTTTTGTATATTTTTGTACTGCAATATTATACGAATTTGGTTGTGGGACACTTGTAATCTTTTAAGAGTATGTTAAGAACGTCGTATGCACTAATTATTATGTTATATGACGTTAAATGAAGCGTAAACAATTTCACAGATAATACATCTCTGACACTTTTTAGATCTGTGTTTTATAGTAATTACTATGAGTACGAATAGTAGCGAACTCGCTTTTCGCTGTAATTTAACTATTATAACATTTAACAAGTAAAATCAAGTTAAAATGTTGTCGTTCTTTATTTTGACATAGAGTTATTAATATTTAGAGCGACCATTTATTTTATGCAAGAAATATTGATAATTTAATAAAAGCTGTTAAATGCGCATATGATGTTAGTAATACGTTCTTACGAGGTTATTAGTGTTTAACAAGTAACATGTATACATATAATATTTAGTACTGTCTGTCCTGACGAAGAGTTTAATATATTATAAAGTATTCAAATTCTTAAATACATTTACAAGTAATTTTATATCAACTATATACTGGAATGACAATAATATAGCTGACAAATATTGTATCCGTATTAGAGATCTATTTTACTACAAGAACTTTTCAATCACGGTTTAGCCGACGTTGCGTTGACGTTTTCACAGTAATTTCTCCTGTGATGGAACCCGAGCCTAAATAATAATTATATAAAATTATATTCTTCGTCAGAACATACAGTAATACATTTTGAAATCGTGTTTATATATAAGTAAATAGTTGTGATAGCTTTGACTGCTCTACGCATTTGAATGAATCTCCTAGCTTAGACGTACAGACCGAAAATTTTACCAAGCTTTTTTTATGTAATTTAAGCAATTACAATAGACTCTAGTTTATTATTTTCTATAAAACGTCGGAATAATGATAATTTTTTTCTTTCTTCATTTCGATAATCTCTTAAATAATACTGGTTTGTATTAAAACAATTAATTAATTTTCGTAATTGTATTTTATGATTATGTAATCGTTAGACTGATTTCATTCCATCCGTTTAGTTTTTTAAACTTATTATTTGTATTTTGATACAAATTGTACGTGATTTTTTTATCTGTGTATCAATTAACCGTCGTTTTGTTGTTGTGACGTCACGGTAGTTTAAGTAGGGGTAGCCTATACGAAATCAATCAATTTAATAAAATACGATGGAATTTTATATAGTTGATTGATAAATTGATACGATATAACTCCACCAGTGTTGAATGCCATGAATGTTGACATCACGAGTTTCTCTACTATATTGTCCATGTATTATATATAAAAACCTTCCTCTCGAAGCTATTTTGATTTATACTATGTAATGAAGAGAACCAATATGGATAATCAAACCAAATAATTAACATTCGTTTTCCGAATATCGTTAGTAAATTTTATTTTAATTTAGACACAAAAGAGAAGAGAACGGTGAGGTGCATGTCATCATGAGAAACTGTTTTGAAAACGAAGGCGCAAGACTACCCCCTAAGTGCGCCAAAAGACATGACACATCACAAAAATTATAAAATTTATAATGTCAAAAATTCTCATCTCGTTTCCAAGTTGTGACGTTTTGTCGTGTACCTATACCGTCGTGACGTCATTGCGGCAATATGTCGGACTAATAAGATCTGTCGTAAATATTTATTCTGGATAAGACGCGAATGAATTCTGAATATCATTGAACGATATATATTTAAGTATTTTTTATTTATATTATAATGACATTTTGTATAGGTTAACGTTTGATCCTTAAAATAAGCGTAATTTTATGTATTCTTTGCAAACTCCCAATGTTTTATAGTGATTTTTGTTGCAATAAAGGTTTTTAATAAAAATTAAATTGTTATCATTTAACTATAAATAAATTTCATGTTTTATATATTTTTTTATTACGGCCGTTTGGAGTAAACTTTGTCTGAAAAAAATTTAAGTTAAACTAAGCACTCTTCTATCTATATATATTCTCGGCATATATCTAAATAATGTTATATATACGAAGCTGCTGATAAAATATAGATTTCTTTTTTATTTTTTTCATTGAAATAAACTTCTCCATGAAATTGGCGCCAAGACAACATCCTTTGATTTTAAATAGAAGCTCGATTTACCGCCTCCTAAGGAGTAATGTACGGGGGCTGTACTTTGTCAGATAGCCTTACCGTTATTTAGGTATATAAAGTATTCAAAGATATTCCAGACAGACTGGGGATGGTGCGTAAAATTATATAGATGCAGAAATAAAGTAACAAGAATAGAATGATATTCCATATTTTTATTCATAATTATGATATAATGGACATATAAGGAGTTTTAAGGAAAGGAAGGCGTTTCCTTACAAAACCAACGATGGGAACTAAGATGTTATGTCTCTTGTGGCTGTAGTTACACTGGCTCACTCACCCTTCAAACCGGAACACAACAATACTGGTTACGACGGTAGGATACTGATGTGTTTTACCTACCTGCGCTTGTACATTGCTCTACAGAGTCAATATAATATATACTTAGTACTAATAACGAAAATAAAAACATATTTAAAAAACAACATATAATTTTACACATACATAACAGGGTTAATCAAAAATACTTAAATTTTATTCGTATTTATTTTTAAATCTATATTAGGTATACATTTTTTACACAACCTTAATTAAACCTGTACAACACTTACATTAGATAACGATTTCCTATCGTTTAAATAACCCCCTTTCACCTCACTACTACTTTACAAATAAAAAAGAAATTAAATAAATGTTCATGTCTATTGCAAAATTAATATTTAAACATGTAATATTGAATGTTTGATATTAATATATATATATTTTCTGTTAGTAATTAAAATTTTCAACAAAACATATAATAAAATAAAAAAATAAAATATATATAAAAAAAAGTCTTTATCGAAATTTGAGAGTCAAAAGTTACTCAGTTTTAAAAGGTGCTAATTTTATTTTGTTTTTTTTTTTTTTTTAAATCAAATCTATAAGTCCCAACTAATAAACGCATCAACGTATATTTCAGGTAATAAATACTTTCTAACTTATTAATTTTTATTATTTCATTCATTCTATTTCCATTGCCATCATTATAAAAAAAAAAATGTCAATTTTGAAAGAAGGAATTAAGACCGTTTTTTTTGTACGAACTGAGCACTCATTACGTAAACAGATTATAAATAAAAAAATGGTAATATAATTACTTAATAAAATATACATTTTATTATTTTTGGTGCAATATAAAACATCGGGTTAACGTTATTTCAAATCATATCTATACCCGTTTTATATTTTTAACTATCAAATAAATGCCCACTTAGTAGTGTTATTAGAGACACTGGCTGGGTGTACGTATTGTTTTTTTTTATCTTAAATTTTAAAAGATTCGTGTAAATATAGACCAGAGAGCGTAGATCACAAACATTAGGAAAAGGAATCGAACTATCTGGTGAAGATAGTATAATCTGAAACAAAAAATAAATTTGATTATTTTTTTTTTTTTAAATTACAGTTTTACAACACAACATTTTTTATATTGGCTGACAAATGACCTTCTTGGTCATATGTGTACAGATTAAAATTATTAATTATTGCTATAAGAAATATTATACCAATGCGACAACAATCTTGGACCTTGATGTTATGTCACAAGTGCCTTAAAAAAATAAGTGTTTTTTTTATAGTAAACTCTCTAGTTTAGTTTGACGATCTCCATGGTCGGGGAGTGTGTACACCGGTTTTCATGGGTGTACCACTTTAAGGTCCCGGGTTCGATTCCCAGCCGAGTCGATGTAGATAAATGTCCATTACTTTTCTATGATATCTTGGGTGTGTGTTTGTGGTACCGTCGTTACTTCTGATTTTCCATAACACACGCTTTAGCTACTTACATATGGATCAGAATAATGTATATGATGTTGTCCTATATATATTCATATTTATTTAACATACTTACAAACCCTTTTGGCAAAGCTAGATTTTTTATCTTTTGTATTTGTAACATTGTATTAATGCAAGTATTTGTAATCTAAATAAGTATAATAAATCGCAGAAAGACCACAGTGGCGTGCATTTGGAGAGGCCTAAGTCCAGCAGTGGACGAATGTGGGCTGCTGACGACAACGTAACTATAAAGCACAATACCTTTTCCACTTAATGCGAGCCTGCGGTATCGTGTCGTCGCTATCTTTGAACAGGTAGCGTCGGATACCGGCGAGGTAGTCTTCGAAGTAGTCGTTCCAATCAACATCACTCATACTAAACGGGAATATCTGAAAAGGGAATTGTTTTACAATTCGATTGAACGAAATTTAGAAACTGTTTACATTCGGAATAACGATTGAACATAAAATAAAAACGCTGTCAGCATTCTTGGCAACAGTAAACGTGGTTATAGACTATAGATTTTTATCCTACCCGTAAAAAAGGAGGAAAGGAATTATCATTTCCTCCTTTTTACGTAAAAAAGGAGGAAAGGAATTATCATTTCTACATGAAGCTACGTTATATAACTATATCTAAGTGGAAGTGTACTCTCTAATAGCTAAGCTATAAATAATATCATCTCGTATGATTAAGGATATGGCTGGTCTCTAAGGCTTTATCTGTGGCGTTCACCTTTAAGTAATGACGTGGGTGTCTCACAGACGGTGACAAAACATATATGAGCTTTATTTCGGCGCCTTTAAAGTTACCCCCGCGCCCTTCTCTGCAGCTTCGGGATCCAACGCAATGATAGATCAGTCGAGCCAATTTCAGCATATATGTATTATCTATGAGTCGAGCGAAGTCACAATATTGTTGAAAACCCTCGACGTCAACCCAAAACATTCAACGACTCAGAATCTTTATGACTTGAACTATTTGACACGATGATGATTAACACAACTATTAAATCAAAAACTTTTACAGATTTGCACAAAGTATAAAAATCCAAATAAAGTTGAACTAAAACCCACCAATCGTGAAGAAATGAAAGCTTTCTTAAAAAGAACGAAATATTAGCTTTTTGATTAGTACCTAATAAATGTTAATCTCATGCGAAAATGTTGTTGTTTTTTAATTTTCCTTAGTAAATGAATAATAAATGGATCATATTGCAAGTAAATCATGTGAATTTTAGTGAATATTAAGAACCCATTTCGGTTTTTTAAATAACCGTCTGATAGACGTCACATCATCATTTATGATCTGACTAAATCAAGTCAGTACTTAAAGGCACAAAGGTCGACCTCCGTGGTCAAGTGCACACCGGTTTTCATGTGTCACTCCGAGGTCCCGAGATGTAGAAAACGTTCATTAGTTTCTATGTTGTCTTGGGTCTGGATGTTTGTGGTACCGTCGTTACTTCTCATCCATAACACAAGTGCTTTAACTACTTACATTACGACCAGAATGTATGTGATGTTATCCAATATTTATTTTAAAAAATTGGTACATTCTACGAGAGAAAAGCTCTACCAAAACAAATGATTAAATTATCTGATCGCGTTTTAAATACCTGTTTGTCCAAATCTGAAGTCTTCTCCCATAGTTCCCTGGTCCTTCGATTGCAGAAAGTTATTTCTCTCGTGCAGAAATACCTCAGTACGGATGAGAATTTATGTATCTTACTGTAAACTTTTAACATTCTGGAAATAAAAATAATATTGGTTACATTTCGGATAAATTTCCTTGACGACGTTTAAACTTTGGTAGTTACCACGATTTCTTGGTGGTAGGACTTTGTGCAAGTCTGGGTAGGTTAGCCACTCATCAGATATTCTACCGCCAGACAAGAGTTCTCAGTATTGTTGTGTTCCAGTTTGGGGTGAGTGAGTCAGTGTAATTTCAGGCACAAGGGACATAGCATCTTAGTTTCCAAGGTTGGTAGCACATTGGCGATTTAAGAAATGGTTAATGTTTCCTTATCACCAGGTAGCCTATATGCTTACTAAACTATGGCATAAAAAATTAACAAATGGGTCAAATATCAATATCGGATTTCGATGTTGTTTTGAAACAAATTACAATAAATCTCAAGCAATTCTGAATCATGAAAAGAAAAATTTTGCTACATATTTTTATAACACTTAGAGATTTTTTATTTATTTATTGTTAAAATTACACCATAACTTTATCACTAAAGACTAAAAATAACATTAAAGGTGATACATCTACCCAATGGTAACTACATCCTCCCATAGACATTGGAACTATCTATTGGAAAAAGACAATATACCGTCCACATACCACCAACGGGATCCAATACGTTATATACTCTATGTGATTTCATTCTCTCGTACTTCGAACCAGATTAGCTGGTCATGGAAACTATCTAGATGTATAGCACGACACAAATTAGTCTAAGTTGTGTCGTGCTACAAAGGCCGATACAATCAGTACACATATGGAAAAAGACAAATGTACTTACTTAGGTTTCTTTCCAATACATAAAGCTAATCCATCAACCAGCGCCGCGGGTATCAAGTGTAGGAAGAACATGTATATCTGATGCATTAAGGCCGATTTGTTGAGGGTCAAGGAAACATACCTGCAATAAATTTGGATCATTACATAATATACAACAGAGTTTCTTACTGTATGTCCCTATGTATGCTTAGATCTTTAAAATTATACAACGGATTTTGATGCGGCTTTCTTTAATATATTGATTCAAGAGGAAGGTTAGGTTAGGTTAGAACGTAAATCAACACTATTTTTGCCATCCAAGAAGTTTGCAAACCATTTTTCACTTGTGAAATGCGAAAAATAAATTGTGAATTATTTTAATCAGTGTATATTATGAGTTTAAAATCCATAAATAAAAATGCAAATTATCAAACGTTTGTCACGTGATACAAAACGCTCCTGATTGGCAGTCTCATGATGAAGTCGCTTTCATGTAAACTTTGCTTTTCTACTATATGTACCACAGATTAAAATACAGGAAAGTGACGTCACCGACACCAATGCAGTGCCATATTGCCCAAGTAGCGTTTTTACGCGCTATTTAATTATGGAATTTTTAATATGATATTTTTCGGCTAATATGTACTAGAAATAAAAAACACAAGTTTTACTGGGTTCCTTAACTTCTACTAAATAATATAAAATGGATTTTAAAAACCAGTCAAATAGCCTATTGTAAATTAGAGTTATCAATTTAAAAAATATCAAGGGTGGGTAAAAGTAATACGAGGATCTCCGTGGTCGATTGGTGAGTACACCGGTTTTCAAGGGTACGCCACTCCGAGGTCCCGGGTTCGATTCCCGGCCAAGTCGATATAGATTATCATTAGTTTTCTATGTTGTCTTGGGTCTGGGTGTTTGTGGTACCTTCGTTACTTCTGATTTTCCACAACACAAGTGCTTTAGCTACTTACATTGGGATCAGAGTAATGTATGTGATGTTGTCTCATATTTATTATTATCTTACCAGACAGCGTTTGAGAAGGGATGTTTGTCAATCATCGCCAAATTCAAGTTGGTAAACTCGCCCCAAGTTATCCGGTTCTCCACTGAGCTTACGTAATTAAATATTGGTGGTTCTATAAACGAGCTGAAATAATATAATATAATTATGATATAAATTTGTCCAGTACAGTATTATGCTTAAAGTATTTTAGTTGTTAAAGAGATTTTCCGAAGTTACATTAAGAGGTAGTTGAAACAGGTAATTTCTGTTGTAATTTCTTTAGAAAGATTGGTGAAAATTGGCTTAAAATTAAATTGTCAAAAATGTGATGTTTTTGTGATTGTTGACGACTTTTAAGAGAAAACAGTTGCAAACATAGAGGTTAATAAATATTATAGTGAAGATACAGTTGTAAACAATCTTTTAGAGAGAAATCAGAGTTTAGTTAATAAGGATTATACATAAATTTTAATACTTCTAATTTAAAATCAATATGCTATTTCCCAGTATTTTCCTCACGATATTATCCATCGCTACCAATGTGCAGTCAGAGTAAGAAAACCTTCGTCAGCTTTCAAATTAATGATAAAGGTATCAAGTATTAAACTCCTAGTACCTTATGAATCTAAACATCGAATCATTGCGACGCAATGTGTCATTCTCGATCTGTAAAGCAGATTATCGCTCAGACTGAGCACACGAAAATAGATCTTAAGGTGACGAACTTTTTCTTACCCTGACTGTACAAGTAACATTTGTTTAGTGGTTTTAAAATCCTTTCATGCCATTAATTACTTCTTTAAATCATAAAATATCTATTTTTCAGCCTATATCGGAACATTACAGACATTCATTATAAATATAAATTAAGCAACATGAAAATCAGTGGTGCTTATCCCTACTCGATCCGATGAAGTCAGAAGGCTGGGTTAACCCAGAATACGCTTTAATTACTGTACTAATGATTGCACCTGTCTCTAAATTGCTTGTAGACGTCATGAGCTGCGACCATGAGGCAATTGACAGCTGAATCGACGGGTACCAAGTCGGCGGTCACAGATTCATCACACTGCATCGTCCTCAGCATCCCAGTTACTGAAACATGAAAGCATATCATAAAAATTTGGACGATCTTAAATCACAGTTTTGTCTAAAATTCGTCCAATTACTTCCAGGATTACAGATTAGTGTAATTACAGAGAAAATTTGAAAAAAAAATTTATTTAATTAATGTTACTCCTGCTATGAGAAAGCAGTCTACATTTGTTAACTAGCTCGATGGTCTAATTGATATATTATTCCAGAGTTATATCCTGGATAAAACAATAATGGGCGGTTGTCTCGAAACCCTCTTTAACAGGACAAAGTTTGTAAGCAAGTTGTTTGCAAGACATCACTAATACTAACCTGTACCGACAGCGGCTCCAGTGGGTCCATACATGTTATCCAGCCAACACTTCAGAGGTTCCTTTGCGGTTGAAGAAACTACAAAAACATAATAATCATCAGACACATCTCGAGACAACAATGGTTCGACTACTTTGGACATATAAAGCAAGTAATTTTGCAATCTTGAATAGATTTGAAACCAGTTTAAACCAAGTGATTGGTAAATGATTGAGAGAAACACTAAAATATGGACTAAATTAGAATTTGTTTATATTTGGTGCTTTGCTTCTATTCTTAGTAAAGCTTCGACTATTTCAGAATTTATAATTTATGAATTTGTTAGTAATTATTTCAAACTGATTTATTCTTACTAATTTTCGATTGAATTTAGCGTGTAACTATGGGCCCGATAATAAAAAGAAAAACCAATTGATTGGTAATTTTTTGGTAAACTTTCCACATCCATTTTTTAGGAGTGAAAATATAATTGAAATAAAAACTTTTTTTTACAATATAGGCAGTTGAACGGGCAAATGGTCCACCTGATGGTAAGTAGACACGGTCCATACACAATGGCGTTGAAAGAAATATTAGGCATTCCTTACGTTGCTAATGTGCCACCAATGGGATCTTAGAGATAACACTGGCTCATTTAAACTGGAACACAACAATACTAGTTACTTGTTTTTAAAGTTTGTAATTGTGCTTATAATTGTTTTTAAGATCACTCGAGCTATTTTGTAAGATCAAACAAAAGTCTCCGCTCAACAGGGTCGTGAGAAACGAAGTGAGTTCTTACAGTTTAACTCAGATGCGATCAACGTGCATACATCAATGAATGCATCATCATCTTTTGCCATAGTCAAATAAAAATAGAAATGATTGTTCAACTAAAATAAAATATATAAAAATATTTTTCTCACCGATGGCCGGTCTAAATATTCCTAATGGCACGTTTTTGGAATTCCGCCTCAATTCCTTCTCAGCCAACGCTTTGGTAAATGTGTATGTGTTTGGCCATTTGTCTAAAATACTGGAAAAAACAACAATCAGTTATTACAATAGCTTAAGCCTACCAGTTCGAATAGCTCGTAGTGCTTTAAAGTTAGCTATTCCATATGTTACCAGTGCCAGCTGGTAAAACATCCCTGCTTAAATAAGGCCTCCTTTCTTTTAAGGATCTTTGAGACTTAATAAAGGTGTTAAAGGTTTTGGTCATCATTTTGCTGAATTTCTCAAGTACAACTTAATATAACTTAGCTTATAACATTTCTTAATAAAGATATCCACAAATTAATGTGTTCAAACAAAAAACTTTTTCAGCTTCATAAGATTAGTCCAGATAAAGTTAGATGAAAAAATACCGTTACAACATTACAACATTAACGGCCTGTAAATTTTCCGAGCCTCTAATCCTATTCTCCTTTTGAGGAGAAGGTTTGGAGTATATCCCACCACGCTGCTCCAATGCGGATTGGACAAGACCGTTAATTATTAACTAACTCTTATTGACAACAATTGCAAACAATTACCAAATTTGACGTAAATTCTATCATCAGTTCTTCCCAAGGCATTATCTTTTCCAAAACCGGTGCCAATGTTTGCATGAACATCAATAAGTAAATTATATCTTCTAAATTGAATAAAAGATGACTTACATTGGCAATATATCATTGATCTGTGCGTCCGTTAGTTTGTTGATCATGTTGTGAAGTTTCTCGCTCTCCGACTTGCAGGGGTAGAACTTCTCCTCGACGTGAGTCAGGTGAGAATTTGAATAAGCCGTCGATATATGCATGAAGACCTGGAGATAAATAATAATAATAAATCATATATTTCAGATTTGAAGAAGAAATAACCAGTTAATAATCACTGCTACGCCATTCCGTTAGAGATTGGACAACAGTGATTGATATACAAGCAATCAAGTCTCCTGGTGGAGGATGCCGCTCTAGGATTACGATTAATTATAAAGTAATTGATTGGTAGATACCACCCACTCATCAGTTATTCTACCGCCAAATAACAGTACTCAGTATTGTTGTGTTCCGGTTTGAAGGGTGAGTGAGCCAGTGTAACTACAGGCACAAGGGACATAACATCTTAGTTCCCAAGGTTGGTGGCACATTGACGATGTAAGGATAGTTAATATTTCTTACAGCGTCATTGTCTATGGGTGATGGTGACCACTTACCATTAGGTGGCCCATATGCTCGTCCGCCAACCTATACCATAAAAAAGCATTTGGTGTCACACATATTCTAACACCAGTTATGTATGTGTTTTAATGGACCTGCAAGGACAGCGATGCCCCTTGGGAAAATGCTTTTGCTGGTGTAGCCTACTACATAGTTGACACAAATTTCTCCAATATAAGTGATGTAACCAAAATCGATCAGGACGATTGATAGGACATAGACCATCACCAATTTTGGAACATTTTGTCGCAGCATGTCTTGTCCTTCCATACTTCTCTGTCAGACGTCATCTCACAAGTAACATTCTTTCTAACCATATCGTCTTTCACACAATCCATCCACCGCTTCCTTGGTCGTCCTCTAACTCTATATCCATCCACATCCATGCTCAAGGCTTTCCTCACAATATGTTCCTCATTCCTCCGCATTACATGCCCATACACAACAACAACAACAACCTGTAAATTCCCACAGGTTTGGAACATACTCCACCACGCTGTTCCAATGCGGGTTGGTGGAATACATATGTGGCAGAATTTCTATGAAATTTGTCACATGCAGGTTTCCTCACGATGTTTTCCTTCACCGCTGAGCACGAGATGAATTATAAAGACAAATTAAGCACATGAATCAGCGGTGCTTGCCTGGGTTTGAACTCACAATCATCGGTTAAGATGCACGCGTTCTAACCACTGGGACATCTCGATGCCCATACCATGATAAAAATCCCAACCACACAGTAAAAGCAATTCAAACAATTTACCTTCAAGCCCTTCATATCTTTGGCTAGTTCTAGCAGGTACAGCGGCGCCTGGACATTCGTTATCAACGCAGCGCGTAAGTGCTCGTCAAACTTAACTGTGGCCGCTGAATGGAATATCACGTGGACCTGGAAATAAATGCATATAAGTTGAGAAACACTGGAATAAAATCTATATACAATTGTTTATTTTTTTTTTCAACAGTGGCATTTGGCTGTGAATTGTTTTTTACTGTATCCTGTATCATAGTACCAAATTAAACCAAAATTGAATTTATTTAAGGTTAAAACCTTATGATCTCG
Source organism: Vanessa cardui (assembly GCF_905220365.1). Classification (NCBI taxonomy): domain Eukaryota; kingdom Metazoa; phylum Arthropoda; class Insecta; order Lepidoptera; family Nymphalidae; genus Vanessa; species Vanessa cardui. The sequence goes on from NC_061151.1 coordinate 3,520,191, forward strand.
AATGATTAGACTCTAAAAGTAACTGATAAGAAACTCAGTAGTGAATCTTTTTTAACGAGTATACTAATTTACTGTCGAATCTATATTAATAAAATATGACTATAACATTACCTACCATTACCTAACATTCGTTCAAATCCCTTTATAATATTCGTATAGTTATTTTATGTTCAAGTAACAAGCCTTATTGGTTTTGGAATGAGATTTAAATGTAATCGTGTAAAATGTAATCCGTGTTCCAAGAAAGTTTCACTGCCTTGGCAAAATCATGGCAAAAAGTTGATGTTATAAAAAATAGTTTTAAGTTACACCTTATTAGCTAGGCCTATTAAACAATTTGAAGCTCATTCCAAAAAAGCATTGATGATAAGACAATACACAATACAAGATTATAGTAAAGGTAAAAGGGACTTAAACTCATTGATTCTAGACAGAATATAGAAAATAAATGTACTCTACTGACATAATCTTTTATCAAAAAGTTGGTAAGGTAATTACTGAGTTTCTTGTCGGTTAATTTTCAACAATATGACGATATGGCCATGTTTTTTATGGCATTCTTGACGAAAGAACATTTTGATTCAAATTTTTTTTTTTAATTTGTACTTTCAAAAAAAAATCATCCTGAAACTAACCTAATCCTGCCCCACACCATCCATTACACACAAAGCCATTAGCGGAATTATAATAATTACGAAATACTTGACACCTAGCTATGACGCAAATTTACTAACACCATAAATAATTATGATAATATGCAGCTGTTTCTTGGAATTGAACTGTTATGTTCAATTGTTATTTAAAATAATGTAAATTGTAATTATATATAAATAATCATTTATCCCATCAATTTATAACAGGCGTTACCTTTTCTATGAGCGTCTGTCTGTCAGTTATGTTTAGTCCCAAGCCCGCCGCTTCACAGTCCGCTGGTATGGCGACTATTTTGTGCCTGAACTTCGGAACTTCCTCTTTAAGACGATCGAAGACCTGCAACAGAAATGCAATCATATTTTAGTAATCAAAAAATACTAATAACAATAGCAATAGCCTGTAAATTTCCCACTGCTGGCCTAAGGCCTCTCCTTTTGAGGAGAAGATTTGGAGCATATTCCACCACGCTCTACAATGGGGGTTGGTAGATTTACATGTGGCAGATTTTCGTTGAAATTAGACACATGTATTTCTCAAACGCCGAGCTCGAGATGAATTATAAACTCAAATTAAGCCCATGAAATACAGTAGTGCTTGCCTGGGATTGAACACACGATCATCCGTTAAGATGCACGCGTTTTAACCGCTGGGCCATCTTGACTCGACTACTTATACCAAATAAAATTTTAAAAAGTTCCGATAACAGTTTCGCCGATGTTCAAAACGCCACTTCATAATTCCACCAATCCATATCACAGATAAATCAAGCCACTCCAAAGGCATCGCGTTAATTAGCTGTGAAATGTTGTTTATTTGACTTTTCGCCTCTTATGTTTATAATAGAGATAAAGTAACAGCCTGTAAATTTCCCACAGCTGGGCTAATGGCCTCCTCCCCATTAACGAGGGCTTGGAACATATCCCACTACGCTGTTCCAATGCGGGTTGGTGGAATGCACATGTGGCAGAATTTTAATGAAATTAGACTCATGTAGGTTTTCTCACGATGTTTTCCTTCACCGCCGACCTCGAGATGAATTATAAACACAATTATATCGTGGTGCTTGCCTGGGTTTGAACCCGAAATCATCGGTTAAGATGCACGAGTTTATACCACTGGACCATCTGAGTTCTTATACGTATAGGAGTAAAAATAGATATTCTGTCTAAAAAACTAACTTTTGCAAGCATGACTTAATTGCATGCAACTTATGACGTTGCCTCAGCGTCATCTTACGTCACACGTTTTTCAACGGTTTTTTGTTAATATATTAATTAATTAATACGAGTAATAGAACTCAAAGGTTCCGATCTTTGGCAAGTTAAAATGTTTAATAACAAATTAGTACATCCTGTGTCATAGTTTAGAGTTTTTCTAAGTTGATTTTAAGTTATAATTAACAGTTTTTGTTTATTTATCTTGCTACACCATACATTACATAGATTATAGAGAGATTATACAGAAGAAAATAATTAAATTTTAAGACTACAGTGTAGGTAGCAAGGGCTTCATCTCAGTATAAGCTGTGCTAATGCACAGCACTGATTTTCAGATGGCAGATATCTACACTAATATTATAAAGAGGAATACTTTGTTTGTTTGGTTGTAATGAATAGGCTCAAAAACTACTGGACCGATTTTAAAAATTCTTTCACCATTCGAAAGCTAAATTAATCCCGCATAACATAGGCTAAATTTTATTTTGAAAAAAAATTGGGTTCCGTAAGATATTTTGGGTTTTTCGGACAAAAAAGGAAAAAATCTACCAAAAAAGATTGATTTTTTGCGTATGATGCCTAAACTATAAAAGATAGAACTATAAAATGTTCTAACTCCGGTCCTTAGAGGGCATAATGGCCTCCGACCCTAAGAACCTCATCAGATTCGTGGCTGACGTTGGTCTGGCTAAGGCGTTGTGATCACGAATTTGAGGTTTATCACAATAGATCCAAGCGCCGGTTGCAGTAATTCTTCAAATGTGACCGTGCCTCAGCAGTAGGGATATTAGAAGACTGATTATGAACCGTTATCTACGCGGGCAAAGCCGCGGGCGACCGCTAGTATATATATATACGTCAATTATATATTTTTGTATTTTACACCGGTGCTATAATTATTAATTTGTAATACAGAGATCTTTTTATATCTATCATTTATGTATGTATGTGATTTGCTACAAAACGGAACGCTTGGACTGACAGTTTTATTCCCTTCGTCAGCATATAATAAAACATTCTAGGTCAGTACTTGTCTATACATTTCAAAATAATTACGTAGCTATTGTATCTAGTGTAGTGTATATATTATATCTCAAAAATATGCCAACTATTAGTATATCAAGTATACTCCTAAGGATTGCTGCTTGGCGCAACATTATGCTGAGGGGTGTACTGTGGGTACATTTGCGAAAAATCCCAATACTTTAAAAGTATTGTAAGAAATACTTCTTTATGCTAATACATTTATATTATAATTATATATTTAACAAACTCATTCAACAGTTTTCTTAGTGCATCCGTTTTCGTAAAAGTATAATCGATTTTAGAACGTCTGGAACGTTTGGTATGGCTGTATAAAATAATACAAGATGATTTCCCGCGCAAACGGATTATTAAAAAAAAAAAACAAAAGAGAGTCGCGCATGGAACGACATTTAAAAAATATTTTAAAATTCGATTTGTTAACTTCAGGGCAATAATAGTTAATAAAAATAAAACCAACAATAAATAAATATTATACTGGCGTATTTATTAGTATTCCACGGGATTTTATTTCATAATATACTAGCGGCCCGCCCCGGCTTCGCCCGGGTGCAATGCTATGACATCACATTAAAACCTTCCTCTCAAATCACTAAGCATACATAGGGACAGACAGCGGCAAGCGTCTTTGTTTTAAACTATGTAATGTAATGATAGTTATTACTAATTGTCACCCGCGGCTAGCTCACGTTTTAGGGGTTTGATCAAATAAAGTAGCATATCTCCAAAATTGAATTGTGATTGGCCCGATACTTTTTTTTAAAATTATTACACAAGCCGGACAGTCCGTGTACAATCTAGAAGTTTCTCGAACAGACACGAAAAAAACGTTGTCCGGTTTGATCTGGACGCCTGGCAACCCTACTTACATATACAGTCAAGTCATTAAGAATACTCCGTAAACTATGACAGCATCCACTTATCCTTTAACATAGTAAATAACGCTTATATTGACGTTTAACGTGTAACCATAATATGTTTATATATTAAGTATATAATATATAATATAGAGGTGCTTCTCTGGGTTTGAGCCTGCAATCATCGGTTAAGATGCACGCGTTCTAACCACTGGCCCATCTTATTTAAATTACGGTTAATATTAAGGTTCCAAACTTTGGAAATTACCACAGAATTATTACCTCAAGAATAATTAACCCATTATGAAGGATACTGTTGGGGAAAAATCGGCAAAATTCGCTCTCGAATGATCTTTAATTCAAATGACCTTACGTACGACTACACTTCCATTATGATTGTATGATTAAGAATAAATATTATGCGATAAAAACAAATATGTCAAAAGTACCCGGCAAAATTCCTTTTGGGCTAAGGTCTTTTGAAATGAAGAGCTTTCGATTGACGATTTTGTGCCCATTTTTCATGCAATAGTATCCTTCATATAGGGTTAATTAAAACATAAAAGAATTCGTAAATTTGACGACCTGTCTGTCTGTGGTCGAGTGATATGTACACCGATTTTCATACCTCACTCCGAGCTCCCGGGTTCGATTCCCGGCCGAGTCGATGTAGACTATCATTAGTTTTCTATGTTGTCTTGGGATCGTTACTTCTGATTTTGCATAACAGAAGCTTTAGCTACTTACATTTGGATCAGAGTAATGTATGTGATGTTGCCTCATATTAATTTATTGTTTATTTTATAAAAATAGTTTCCTTCTTTAGTTGATTATTATACACAATAAAGCAAATTAAAATTTATTAGTAATTGCTCTTAACGTTTGATTAAGTTACAAGATTTTCTAACTACTGGTTCATCTCGACCTTAATTGTCTGTTCTGAAATTAATACTACGGACCTGAGAAGAACCGGTGACCGAAACTCAGCCATACACAGCAGACAATATGGAATACTCAGAAGTTAAATAATAACGCTTTTTGATTTGTATCAATTAAGTCATGCAGTAAAAAGACGATACAAAACTCTTTGAAAAATACCCTTTTGAGGTATATCTTGATTTTAATACAAATCACCACGGCGGCTAATTTCATGGGGGACCTAGCAATTATGGAGGGCATATTTTGTGCACAAGTGTGTCTAAACATAGATGCACTTTATTCCGTCATCAAATAACCTCATCCTATGTTACGACAAATTTATCTAAGATGATTTTAAGCTTTTAATTTTTCAGGACCAATTGCATTACGTCGATAATGACACATGGGAGTATACGCATTTTCAAGTGTCTGACTCAGGGAAGAAATAATCGACGAATTTTCCATAGAATTGATCACATGTGGCAGAATTTTCAATAGAGAATTACTATTTTCTAGTAGCTTAAGATGTACGAATCTAATCGCTGGTCCATTTCGGCTTTATAAATAGTCTCTTTACCCCCACTTTCATTAATGGGACAATCCCTAAACTACGGAAAAGAGTTAAGCATCAACAGTTTTAAGTGCTTCCCTACGAGTTCAAACAATTCCACCCTCCAAGCTATTACTGGAAAGTTTTCCATATAAAAACCAAATGACTTCTATTGGTCCATCTTTAAGTCTGAACCCTGGACCTCGAGGTAGGATGCGTTGGATTTATCCACTAGACTGACGACACAGTTACATAACAGACTTTTATTATGAGAATAGCATTCGATTCGATATCATTATGATTGATCGATTAAAACCAAATCATTTATAATAAATATAAAGCCAATTAAACCGAAGACAATGACAATATCATGATAAGAATTATTGCGTTTTTGCAATTAAACTTATACGTTAATTGGTCACTACCATATTACCCATTCCTTATGCAACCAATACGATAACCAACCTTTGGAACTGATATATTTGGAAATTACTATTTCAAACCTTGGAACCAAATTTGATGAAATTTGCTACGTAGGAAGCTTGAATTCTATGGAATGTAATTGGTTACTTTTAGGGACTTAGAAATTATTTCTCATATCACCAATACGCCACCAATATTTGGAGCTAAGATGTCCCTTTAGCCTGAAGTTAAACAGACTCACTGACACTTCAAACCGGAACACATCAATACTAGCTGCGTGGTGGTAGAATATAGGTACAATAAATCGGTGTAACATAGCCCTACCACCAAGTAAAAATCAATACAGTTTCATTTTCTTAAACATATTTATGTAACTTTACTTGTTTTTATAACTTAAGACAAATTTATAAAACTTAAAAACAAATAATGTTGGATGTAAAATAAATAATGAAATACATTAACAGTTTGTTCTTTGCAGGTAAATCAATACATATAACAAATAATTGTCTGTTTGTTTTGACGTCATTGCAGAAACGCATTAATTCATATTATAATATCATCATTGTCTTCGGTTTAATTGGCTTTATATTTATTATAAATGATTTGGTTTTAATCGATCAATCATAATGATATCGAATCGAATGCTATTCTCATAATAAAAGCCTGTTATGTAATCGTGTCAGTCAAGTGGATAAATACAACGCATCCTACCTCGATATCCTGGGTTCAAACTTAAAGACGGACCAATAGATGTCATTTGGTTTTTATATGGAAAAGTTTTCAATAATAGCTTGGAGGGTGGAAATGTTTGGACTCGTAGGAAAGCACTTATAACTGATGAACCTGCATCTGAAATCTTTTCGGTAGTTTCGAATTTGCCCCATCATTGAAAATTAGGATATAGAGTGTGCACAGAGCCGAGATTGAGATGGGTAGAGCGCGTACATCTTAACCGATGATTGTGGGTTCAAACAAGTGTAATCATTTCCTTATTAATGTAAACTAAAGTAAATTAACAGCCTGTAAATTACCCACTGTTGGGCTAAGGCCTCCTCTCCCTTTGAGGAGAAGGTTTGGAACATATTCCAATGTGCTGTTCCAATGCGGGTTGGTGGAATACACATGTGGCAGATTTTCTATGAAATTTGTCACATGCAGGTTTCCTCACGATGTTTTCTTTCACAGCTGAGCACGAGATGAATTATAAAGACAAATTAAGCACATGAAACAGCGGTGCTTGCCTGGGTTTGAACCCGCAATCGAAAGTTGAAAATAATACTTAATTTATTCAAAAATCCATCTATAGAAAAGCAATTTTTTCAAACGTTTGTCACGTGACACACTGATTGATTACAATAATTCACAACTCATTTTTCGCATTGTCAAATAGCCTATTATTGCGTATCCGCTTGTTATATATCATGAGCGAAGTCTACGTCAACAGTAAAATGGTAAATTTATGCCCATTTGAAAACCGTATCGTCATATGACTATCGTATCGTTAAATTCGTATTATACAATCCACCACGCTCTGCAACAACACAAGATGTGGGATACTTAGCGGATGTTCCTTTGAAGTTGATGATGATGATTTCCTTCAAAGTCGACACAAAGATCTTTAGCACTTAGATTATTTATATCTAGTGTAGTAATCGCCTGCGTCTTCGCGCTTTTTTAAGGGCGTTGGTTGTCATTTGTAAGGCAAATAATCCTATGTCCTTTCTTGGAATTTATGTTTTAAATAAATAAATATGAGACAACATCACATACATTACTCTGATCCCAATGTTGAAGCTGAAGCACTTGTGTTATGGAAATCAGAAGTAACGAAGGTACCACAAACACCCAGACCCAAGACAACATAGAAAACTATTGATAATCTACATCGACTCGGCCGGACGAACCCGGGACCTCGGAGTGGCGTACCCATGAAAACCGGTGTACACCACTCGACCATGGAGGTCGTCAAGTATGTTTACTTCATAGTAATTTTCATGATCTGCCTCAGCTGTTTGGTCGTGAAAGAACAGACAGATAGAGTTACTTTCACATTTATTTATTTATAGATGGTGTGTCGCAGGGTAAAAGACTTAATCAATCGAACCTTTCTCTATATATAAAATCTTTATTGTGTTGGTGGCACTCGTCAAATGTGAACTTTGCTTGTGTGTGTGTAATGAGTGACCAACTGCTTCTATCGCCATTTTTTTTCTTTCGTTCGTTCTTTGACATCTATCTATAATTCTACACTTATACATACATATATCTATTATTCTTCTTCCTAGTCGTTTCCTCATTACTGAGGGTCGTGACCACCATGCGTGGGGCTCTCCTGAACAGTTCGTACCACCTTCCTCCAGCCATTCCTATTCTGTGCCATTCGTAAGCAAGCCTCTATTATTTCTACTATATAAATATATCGAGTCTGTTTGTACACTAAATATCTTTGTCGAATTTCGCCCTAAATATTCGTTTTGTGACTCACTGACAGTTTTGCCATTTTTGAAATTTCTGCCTGTCTGTATGTCCCGCTATAACTCAAGAATAGTTGGACCGATCCTTATTAAACTTGTAATACTGTAAGAAAATATGATCGCGCACATGATGGCTTATAATGCCGAAAAACCTTATGGAAGCTATAATCAAAATGTTTATCATTAATTTTGGATTAATTATATAATATAAACAATATTTTTTAATGGCCAACATAGCAAATAACAAAATCTGTAGTAGGTATTTGCTCAAATTCGAACCCACGGTTTTAGATAAAGATTGTCGCGTTCCACTCACCAGACCATAATTGCTCCTTTAATGGAATACAAACAGCAATATGTATTCCCGAGATACATAATAAGTTACAAACAAACAGTCAACATGACCGAGACATAAATTTGCTTAAGTTTTTGTGTCAATGATTACGACCTACGTTTTAAGGACGAAAAATATTTACACAGTCATGAATTCGCTTCGAAAAACCCTTGACATGGTATATATTTGCGAAGAGTTGTCAGTGATCTTCAAAATAAGTCTTCCTGACAGTTTTAACTGCATAGAGATATAATAACAAACAAAGGTATCTTCGCCCCGTATTAAGTAGTTTAGTAGAATGTTTTAAACAAATAACAAATATTGGACAACATCACACACATTTCTCTGATCCTAATTTAAATAGCTAAAGCCCTTGTGTTATGGAAAATTTGACAACATTGAAAACTTATGAACTTTTTTCTATATCGACTCGGCCGGGAATCGAACCTGGGACATCGGAGTGGCGTACCCATGAAAACTGGTATACACACTACTCAATCACGGAGGTTGTCAAAAGTAGTGTTCTTTCAGAGTTCAGAGGTGCCCCAGAATGTATCTTTAAATTTTTTGGGGAAGTTCCCCCCAAAATTTAAAGTTGGTAGCGCATTAACGTAACATAAAAGTAATGGATTAAAAAAAAATTGAATGTGTCTATACAGGGTAGCTTGATTTTTTGACGAGATTAGATATTTAGATTGAGATATAAATTTTTCTCATCGATATAACTTTCCAACGACGAACATTTTGTTAGTTTAATGATTTAAAAAAAAATTAATATTAAAAAAACACATATAACATAAAAAGCCCAAGCTTCAAGCGTATACATAAACGTACACACCATAGGTAGGCAGTCTATCAAATGGGCTACAGGTGGGCTGTAAATACCTATTTAACAATAAATCAATAATATTTACTACGTCCAAAAACTAAACCATTTCAAATGTAAATATGTTTATCATTAGCGAAAATCGAACTTTCAACAGTAATCAGTCAATTACAAAAAGAACTATATGTAGGTATACTTGTATAATGGGCATGCATCCTCCTTCGTAATGCGTAATACGTGACGTCACAAATAAACAAAACCAATGCAAGTCTTGCATTTATTGTAAATATAACAAATGAGATTTTAATCTGCTTGTTTTGTATTAAGTTGTTTATAAATCTGTATTATTTACGTCTAGACATATTTAATTTAAAATAAAAATAAATATGAGACAACATCACATACATTACTCTGATCCCAATGTAAGTAGCTAAAGCACTTGTGTTATGGAAAATCAGAAGTAACGACGGTACCTCAAACACCCAGACCAAAGACAATATACAAAACTAATGATAATCTACATCGACTTAGCCGGGAATCGAACCCAGAACCTCGGAGTGCCGCACCCATGAAAACTGGTGTACACACCACTCGACCACGGAGTACGTCAAAAAATTAAAAAAAAAACACTACGAAAAGACTTCATATGCTTCTTTCCTTAACTGGTCTCCTAAATTAATTTCGATGATCTATTTTGTGTATATTTTATATACGTATGTCATCGAAAATACTGTTAGATTATAATCTATGGACTTAGTAATAATTGATTTTTAGACAACATCACATACATCTGATCCCAATGTAAGTAGCTAAAGCACTGTGTTATGGAAAATCATAAGTAACGGTACCATAAACACCCAAACCCAAGACAATATAGAAAACTAATGAACTTTTTTCTGCATCAATAGGGACCTCGGAGTTGAGTACCAATGAAAACCGGTGTATATGTGTATATAATATAGGTACTCGACCACGGAAGACGTCAAATCTGGCGAGATTGTAAACTGACGAAAGATTGTGAACAGTGACATATTGTTTGCAATTTGACGCATTATTTTTCGGTAGATTATAATCTATGAATATAAATTTTAGTTAAATTGTTAAACCTCTTATCTGACCGAAGAATTATGAGCTATCGAAATTGTAAATGCTTTATTGTAAATTAAAACCTTCATAATATAAATTACAAAATTTACAATTTTACGGTGATGTATGCATACCATCTAACATACCAAGATCGGTGGATAAGGGATGGTTAATATTTCTTTCAGTGTCTACGGGCGATGATGATTATTTAATTATGACGGCTCATTAATCCATCTCCTTATTCTAAATATAAAAAAAAAACAAAAGGAAAAGTTAATATACAGGATCAAAACTTACAGGATCTTCAAACATCTCTTCGATTCTCGTGTATATGTCCTTCCCCCTTTTTTGTCTGACCAGCAGATAAAGATTCTCGACACCCGGACAGCATCTCAGCAGTTTTTCCATCAGGATCTTACCGAGGAACCCTAAGAAAAGAAAAGACAATGTTATACATGTAGCTTTTGTTGACATTACTCTTTTTTTTAAACACAACAAAATCACGCAAGACATTATCTTTATTCAGCTTTGTTTTTATTTAACAATCAACACATTAAAGTTTGTAATTTATTGTTTTAAACATTTTAAGACATACTAAAATAATATTTCATAAAAATAAAAGCTGTATGATGATTTTTTTTTATATCACCCGCAGATTTGTTAACGTTTATAAAGAGACGTCAGTTTTTAGACTTAAAGATAGTAAAATCTTTCTAGTTTAAGCTTGCTTTATAGCAAATAGGTATCATCAAATAAGGTTCAGTAGTTCAGTCGTAAAAGAGCAATGGATAGACAGACATGTATACTGTAAAAATTACTTTCGCATTATATTAGATATTAGTGTAGATTTTTGACTATCAATAGGAAAGTGTAAACACTTTTATTTTGAATAAAGAGTTTTGACTTTGACTTTAGACACTGTCATGAATACAGACACTAAACGAAGACCTGCTCGTAACCTGAGTTTTCCAAAAGGGAGTCTAGGTGAGGGAGGAATCCAGTCAGGTCATGACAGTGGAATGCATGTGACTATTTCCACTGGGAATTTATTTAAGAGCTTTTATTATATTTTATTGATGTCATTGAATGCATTGGATGTGTGAGGCAGTTAATATTCGCTTACGTCTATGGGTAGTGGTGACCACTTACCATCAAGTACCAAAAGAACATTGAAATAAAAGATGAAGGTAAAAGGTGAACGAATGATTAATTATTTTTTTGAATGTACACATGAAATATTTTACAGACTATAAAAAAGCGTGGAATTAATACATTTAGACTTCCAGGCAAGATGTGTACGTAATGTAAATATATAATTGTATTTAATTAATGACTGTACTCTTGAATATTAAAAAAGGTAAAATATAGTTGTTAAATGGAGATTATAAATGCTATATATACATATTTAATTGTATTCGCCAAACATGACTTTGTATATTAAATGTTGAAAAAGAGTAACTACTGAGCTTCTTGCCAGTTCTGAATAGAATCTGCATTGCGAATCGGCGGTAACTTCACATAAGATAGTTGTTAAATGACTATTCAAAAGTGCTTGTAAAAATCTACGTCATTATAAAAGTATATTTTGATTTTTGATACTTGCATTTTTTGGATTGTTATATCCAACTTTATTTCGAATTTGTTTTATTAATAACTAAAACGTTAATAGCCAAACAACAAAAACCCTTTAAAAAAAGTGCAGCAAAGGTTGAACTGTAATATTATGTCCTTAGTTAAAGTAAAAAAAGTAAAGTAACAGCCTGTACATTTCCCACTGCTGAGATAAGGCCTCCTCTTCTATTAAGGAGAGTGTTTGGAACATATCCACCACGCTGTTCCAATGCGGGTTGGTGGAATGAACATGTGACAGAATTTCGATGAAATTAGACACAAGCAGGTTTCCTCACGATGTTTTCCTTCACCGACGAGCACGAGATGAATTATAAACACAAATTAAGCACACATAGTGGTACTTGTCTGGGTTTGAACCCGCAATCACCGGTTAAGATGCACGCGTTCTAACCACTGGGCCATCTCAGCTCCTCTAGGTATAGATTCTTAATGGATCGGGTTATGTTTAGTTAACTAGATAGGTAACTTGTTTGGTCTAGTAGGTGCTTAGACCAAGAGGTCAAGTCTGAACTGGGATTTTCTCGATAGGCATCGTTAACCGTTAAGCTTTCGAATTTCAGGTTTAAATCTGTTTTGTACAACCTACTAATAGCCTACTAATATTATAAATGCGAAAGTTTGTGAGGATGTATGTATGTTTATTACTCTTTCACGAAAATACTACTGACTGGATTTGGGCCAAATTTTACAGTTATATAGGTTATTTTATTATTTGGAGAGCCGGTGAAGGATGACATTTCCCACTGCTGGGTTAAAACCTCCTCTCCGTCTGAGGAGAAGGTTTGGAACAAATTCCACCACGCAGTTCCAATTTGGTTCAGTGGAATACACATGTGGCAGAATTTCTATTAATTTAGACCGCCGAGCACCAGATGAATTACAAATAAAAAATATGCACATTAATATGCAGTGGTGTTGCCTGGGTTTGAACCCGCAATCATCGGTTAAGATTCACGCGTTCTAACCACTGAGCCATCTCGCATTATCATCATTATATTATTATTAGATTATATTATAGTTATCTTACCTGTAGCGCCAGTTATTAAAATATTTTTCCCATTGTAGAATTCTTGAATTTCCGATATTTTTTCCGACTTATTCATATTAATGTCGACGCCATCGTAATTGTTTTCATTGCCGCTCTTAACGTCGATAGTTTTCTCTGAATTCGATCCTTCTTTCGGTTTTGGGTCCGTTTTTATTGTACTGAAGTTTTCGCTCCCGATAGTTGTTCCATTGACGGCAGCCATCTTTGATTTGATTTGTCAATTACTCTTTCTTTAATTGTATTTATGTCATGTCTGAAACAAAATAAACAATTGTTAAAAAATTGCTTTTATTTGACTATTAGATAAGATTTTAAATTAACATGGTTATTTTTATTATTAAAATTATTCATTTCGGGATATTTACAGTCTCGTGAACAAGACATTCGTAGATAATGTCGAAATATCGAGCTCCACCGAACAAAAATATAAAAACACGACGAAATGAATAACTTTAATGACCATTATATAGTCTGAATAACTGAAGGTAACTTTCCACCATCGGTCATAGACAATGGTGCTGTGAGGAATAATAGCCATCTTGCACCAACAACGCATTACCAACGTATGGGACTAAGATCTTATACCTTTGTGCCTGTAGTTACACTGGCTCACTCACCATTCTAATCGGAAAACAGTTAAGTATTCTTTTTTTGAATTTGTTTTTTTTTTTAATATATTAAAATGAAATAATTAATTGCAATGTCACGTGCTCAATAATTAAAGAATTAGCACGGATATGAATCGAATTAATTAACTAAGCCTGATTTGACTACGGGTCAAGTATGCAGTAAATGATTAGATGTTACTTTTTTTTAAGAAACGAAAAATGAAAATGAATGTTATCCATTTTTTTATGCTGGGGCATAATATTTTTATTCAGTTCTGGACTTATAATTTGTAACGTTTGCATGATTATGTATTTAGAAGTTTAAAAAAAAAAACATAAATAAAAATGATATCTTGTTTTTTTTTCAATTCATAATAATATTTGGAACAAGGAACCGGGTTGGTATATTGTAGTTATTACTAGTAGTTAGTATTATGTACATGTTTGCGTAAAATTGTTAGGATTAATAATATTTTACCTATGCCTATTTTATTATTTTTTAAATTATTTAGCAAATGTCAAAATTTACATTTCACTCAAAACTTTAAATTAATTTGACCCATTTCGAAACAAATAATGATTTCTAAATTTAAATTTGAATTTATATGTATTGATTTAAAATATTAAAATAATGGGAGGAAATACGTACAGTAAAATAATGGTGTAATTTTCAAAAGTACGTTACACACCTCCAAGATACTCGAGTCGTCTTATGCAATGAATATTATATTATAACAACGAATACTCGTATTATTTATATAGTGTTGTTCCTTCATACTTAGAGGGGGTAGGCACTCTGACGTGTCATCACTGTTTAATAATAAATATTAAATCACCATAATACATTTTTATTATGATTTTTAAATTAATTTTAAGATTTTATTCTCGGATTTCCTTAACTTAGTGCGGTGTTCGGGAACTTACCGATATTTTATTTAAAAGCATTTATTTACTTATTTAGTAGCAATTTTTTGTAGCTTTCATTTTCATTGATATATTGATTAATATTGTAAATTTAGTTCTTTTTTTTTAATTGAAGTGATGTGACATCACAGTAGAAACTTCTAAAATTATTAGTGTTTCTTTACTAAATTGACAATGTATTATATATAAAAACCTTCTTCTCGAATCAATCTATCTATTAAAAAAACCGCATCAAAATCCATAGCGTAATTTCAAAGATTTAAGCATATATAGGGACATAGGAGCAGAGAAAGCGACTTTTTTATGACATATATATATGACACAGTTGCCAGCCTTTAATATATGTTTTATACTATGCAGTAATAGTAATTTAACGATAATTATTCCAAACAGACAGGGAGGTAGTTTCTACTCGTCTGGGTAGGTACCTAACACATCAGATATTCTTCTGTAACTAACTAATATATTAATAATAACTATCCCTTTTTGCGTAACACGATTTAGGGGAGATCATTTTTTATTTTTTCTTATAAGGGGAAAATATTGATAGTTCTTCCGTAAAATTATAATTATACGTAAAATTAAGATTTAAAAAGGCAATGGTAACCGAAAAAAGTATCGAGTGGACTCGGAAGCGTCAATAAACAGTTGCCATAGCAACGCATACGAGCTACCCGCACTGTGCCTTCCAGGAACAACTTATATTATGTTATGTACTGGGAGGCAGGTGATCAGAAACTAGTAAGACTCTTATTAAATCAGTAATTCTAAAATTTGAACAAGAATATATTTAAAACAACAATTTCATTATTACGTTTAAAATACCTACGTTTCTTTTTTGTATTAAAAAATTGTGAGGTACTTATTCTCTCTGGTCCAAAGGTCATTTCTGAGTTTATATATATATAAATATTATATATTACAGGGCCGTAGCCAGGATTTCATTTCGGGGGGGGTTCGTGCTCCAGGAAAAAAAATAACATTTTTTTTTAAATAAGCATAAGTAGGTATATTAAAATTAGACATAATTTATACACATTTATTTGAAAGACAACCGATGTCTTATTTTATGTTATAGGGGGCAAACGAGCATGAGGCTCTCCTGATGGAAAGTGATTACCATCGCCCATGTGGGGCTTGCAGGTGCGTTACCGGCCTTTAAGGAAGGAGTACGCTCTTTTTTTTAAGGTTCCGAAGTCGTATCGGTTTGGGAAAAGCGTCGGCGAATGCTAGTGCAACAGAGTGGTTGTGCAAGGTAGAAAATGTCTCAAAAATCGTGATGTTGTGGTATTTTGAACATTAAGTTGGTGCGGGTGAAACTTATAATTTTGACGAGTTGTCAGAAGGTGAAATTTCGCAGCCGGTATTAATCCAAACAATGCGTCCGAACATTTTGCGTGAAATATTCGAATGTACAAGATGCAGAGTGATCTAACATCTGTACGCAATGCTAAAGGATCAAGCAGGTCGAAAAGGGCTTGATCCTCGATAATTCGAGCCGCTCTGCGTTGGATACTGACAAATGGAAGAAACTGGTATTGGGGAGCACCCGCCCAGAGTTGTGAATAATATTCCATGTGGGGTTCAATTTGCGCCTTGTCTAATAGTTTTAGGCGATGGGCCGGCGTGAAATACTGTCTTTTTTGATGCCAATTTGGCTTTGCGTTCCAATTGACCGCGGAACTGAACGAGGCTCGAAATATCCACGTCAAGTATTCCAATACTAGCTGTGGCGGCTATTGGAATCTTCTGAAATCGTGGAGATACGAGAAATGGTAATTTTTTAGCAGCTAACGCGCAAACTTGCCTCTTTTTGGGGTTGAAGTGGACTACCTTTAGCCAGGGGATCCGAAACTACTAAGTGAGCCTAAGGGACTATTAAGGGAGAGTAGGTACTTCCCCGCCATCAGATATTTTAATCGCAAAATAGCAACCACATATGGCCTAGTTTAGTTTTTCAGTTAGAGACTTTGTTTAATGAAGACTCGATTTCAGACACAAGTTTGTTCCGGTTTTTTCCGACGTTTTCCCAAGAAATATTAGCCCGGCCGGTGTATGAGGTGTCTCAGTTTTGTCATCTGCATAGCAATGAATGTTACAGATTTGCAACAAGTCACTGATATGCAGAAGAAACAGAGTGGGTGGTGGGATAGAACGCAGTCTTGTGCAACACAGGCATTAACGAATTTTAAATCACAGCATGGACCTTATATAACGACTTTAATGTTCCGATCTGCCACAAAGCTGGTGATCCAATTGCATAATTTCCCGGTAAGCCCGTTGGAAGGCAGCTTAAAAAGAAGCGCTTTGTGCCATACGCTATCAAAGGCCCACCCATCTATGACTAAGGTAATCTAGAAGATCACTGGCTGAACGACCCCGATGGAAACGAAACAAGGAGGTGATGGTTATTGGCCTATAATTGGACGGGTCTGGGCGGTTGCTCTTTTCAGGGATAGGATGCACTAAAGTAGTCTTCCAGGAGTTCGGCTGCTTTCGTAGTCGGCGACTTTTCGGTAAAGAGCGCTGACTACCTATTTTTTAATAATATAGTATGAATATTCTCAATAAAATATACATGGTTATTGGTAATTTGACGTATATCCCTTAGTTGATAGGGGTGACTATTTGGACTATTAAGGAGGATTTCACATGAGGATATTTTTGTACACTTTTTCACTCCAATGAACACGTCATTATGATAGTTAGTAATCCCATATTGATCAAATGTAGCTTCTAATGGTTCGGAGTTATTTTCCAAATCAGACGCGACTCCTGAATACGCGTTAAGCTCAAGTTTATAAAAAATAAATTTCCTTTCAGGGACTTCTTCGTGAGAATAGTAAGGATAGAATTCTGCATTATACACTGTAGAACATGCTGTGTGTGCTGTGCTTTGTTATAGAGAGTTTCTCGGATTCGATTATTAATACTTTATTTAAGCTATATTACAAAATGTCTTATTTATAACTTAGCTATTGAACTGTTTCTGTTCCTAAATTTTATTTTAAATTTGTATTAAGTAAGTAAGTTTTTTTTTCATTGGTTGTTATTTTTAGTTAATTTTGAGGGAATTTTAAAGAGCGACCTTATTCGAATTCGTTCATGCTCGACAACGAATGTCCACCAGCGTCCTTTCTGATCAATTTATTTCGATTGATTTGAAATAATTTCCTTCTAAAACGGTTATGTTTTTAAAATAATCTGCAGGCCAAGATTTATTATAATGATTTTTTAGTTTTTAAGGCATTTTTGGGGAAAAAAAATCAAAAAAATATTGAAATAATTTCTTTTTCCGTCTCGCATTTTTAAATTTGGATCGATAATTATTGTTTGAATATTGACAAATATCCAGTGTTTAATCGTTTTTATAAAACAAAAGAAAAAATAGATTATTATTGTAACTTTTTTTAAATAAATTGAAAAAAGCAAAAAAAACATGATAACTCAAAAATGGTTCACTTTTGGATTATGCATATGGGGGTTAAAATTATTTCAAATAGTCACCCATATCACCTCCTAACGGATATACTTCGTATTACCAATAACCCTGTACATAGAATGTATCAGAAATTTAACAATCTGTCTTACACATTTCAAAATGTAATGGCACTCTGTAAAAGGTTTATCTTCCATAGTATTTAAAATTACTAACGTGACATTATGACATCAAAAATTAGTATCTTAATAAAATGTGAATACGTGTATGATTATTATTGCCTCTAATCTTTTCGGAAATGATTCATTTTGTTTAGATTTATTGTCGTATCTAGACAAAACGGCTTAATTTTCTGAAGAAATCAATAAATACTTACGTTTTCTTTTGTTTAATTAGCGCAAAATATTTTTTTTATAATACGATAGCGGTTAGCGAAAAAATTTCGGGGGGGGTTTGAACCCCCAAAACCCCCGCCTGCCTACGGCCATGATATATTATGTAAGTCATATGCAATATTTTTCATACTTTGTTATGTGGTTAACGTATCATTATAAGTGTAACCCCAAACTTTGAACAACAACAACAGCTTGTAATTTCCCACTGCTGGGCTAAAGGCCTCCTCTCCCTTTGAGGAGAAGGTTTGGGCCATCTCGACAAACTTTGAACGCGAGGACCTTTTAGCCGGAAGGACTCTTAGACTGGAAATATATGCATGCGAATACATGAATATGCATTCAATATTCTCCCAGATGTTTAAGAGTAGATAAGCATGAGATGGCCCAGTGGTTAGAACGCGTGCATCTTAACCGATAATTGCGGGTTCAAACCCAGGCAAGCACCACTTTATATATTATGTGCTTAATTTGTGTTTATAATTCATCTCGATCTCGGCGGTGAAGGAAAACATCGTGAGGATACCTGCAAGTGTCTAATTTCATAGAAATACATGTGTATTCCATCAACCCAGGAACAGCGTGGTGGAATATGTTCCAAACCCTCTCCTTAATGGAAGAGGAGGCCTTATCTCAGCAGTGGGAAATTGACAGGTTGTTACTTTACGAAAGCAGAAAGGATAGCAGCACATCTAACGAGTTATCAAGAAAATATATAGGACACTAATTACTGTAAAGAACAGCATTGTAAATCTGTTTATTTGAAAAGAGCAACTATGCGAATTTCTTACTGTTTCTTCTCGCTAGAAGCTGCTTCCGAAACGGTGGTACTATTTAATTATTGACGATTCAAAAACGCTTCATTGGAAAGTTTACTTGAATAAAATTGATTTGAATTGATTTGATTTGATTTGACATCTTTTATAGTTTTCAGCGAAAGTCATACCGTTCCATTATTAAAACTGTCAATCTGGAACGAAGATTGTTGCCTGGGTTTGTTTCGAAAAGAATAATTCAAATCACAAATCCTAACTTATGTTATGAAGAAAATTATATAACATGAATATTATTATAACTTATAGCCCTCAGGAATAATTATGCTTTCTCCCTCCCTCCTTTTATTATGGAAAAATTAACGCTAAATATTAACCACTACATACAGATATTTAATCTTATTGCAGTAGACAATATCAAACAGTGTTTCAAGCTTTTTAATACACATGTAAATATTATTAAAAAACAAAAGACGCGTGTTCTAAGAGCCTTGCCGTTAATTATTAGGCTTTGATTGCCTATAAGTAAGTAATAATTGGTGGTAGGGCTTTGTGCAAGCCCGCCTGGGTAGGTACCGCCCACTCATCAGATATTCTACCGCTAAACAACAGTACGCAGTATTGTTGTGTTCCGGTTTGAAGGGTGAGTGAGGCACAAGGGACATAGCATCTTAGATCCCAAGGTTGGTGGCGCATTGACGATGTAAGGAATAGTTAATATTTCTTACAGCGTCATTGTCTATGGGTGATGGTGAACACTTACCATCAGGTGGCTCATATGCTCGTCCGCCAACCTATTCCATAAAAAAGTAGGTATAGATAGACGTTAAAGATAGAAACGCATCGAAAGGAGTAACAGTCGCATGTTTTTACTTTACGTTTAATAAATTGAAATCATCTGTAAAAAATTAATTGGTATAGAAGGCATATTATTCAATACAAGATTATGCAGACGATAAAAAAGCGTGGAGATAATACA
The DNA here is from genome assembly GCF_905220365.1 of Vanessa cardui. Taxonomy (NCBI): domain Eukaryota; kingdom Metazoa; phylum Arthropoda; class Insecta; order Lepidoptera; family Nymphalidae; genus Vanessa; species Vanessa cardui. The sequence goes on from NC_061151.1 coordinate 3,540,369, forward strand.
ACTAATTATTTATATAATTGTATTTAACTAAGATGACTTTGTATATTTAAATATAGAAAAAGAGTAACTACTGAGTTTCTTGCCGGTTCTTCTCGGTAGAATCTACTTTCCGAACCGGTAGATTCACTTAATATAGTTGTTCAATGACGATTCAAAAGTGCTTGTAAAAGCCTACTTGAATGAAACATATTTAGATTTGATTTGGTGGCGATTGACCAATAGGTAGCCTATAAGGTCGTCTGCTTTTTTATTATATAATTTTAGTCACTGTAGGATCGAATGGTGTTCAATTCTAAATTGTAATCTATATTTAGTTCTCAAACTTCAATATAGCCTGATTTCCTCACTGAAGTCAACTTGCCTCGTGTCTTTTTTTTACACACCTGACGCGAAGAGCAAGGACGATTCAGCCATTTAAATCTCTCTCGTTTGTCGTTAATTACAAACACTGGACGTCGCATTTTATATATACATAAAATAAATAAATAATATGTACATTATTTAGCTTTATCATATGTTGGAACATTTTTTATTAGGCACAAACAAGCATTAAACATTAAAGAGTGGCGTTTCACACTTAATATAATAAAAATAGATGTTGCTCATTTTAAGAGTACTAAAATAACTTTTTTTAATATGCCCCATATAAAAATTAATATTGCGAGATTTTAGCTTGGTATTTTAATAAATTAATGTTTAAAAACATTGATAAATAGTTAACTGGAAAGGTTTCCCTCCGATCGCCTGTATAGAATAAAGCATCACAAGATTTAAGTATTATAATAGTTTAATGTCTCGTCCTAATCTATATTAATATTATAAATTTGAAAGAAAATCTGTCTGTCTGTCGGTCTTTCATGACCAAAGACATGAATATTCAGTGCTTGCTTGAGTTTGAATTCGCAATCATCGATTAAGATACACGCGTTGTAACCACTGGGCCATCTCCATTCTTATATAAATTCGTATACGCACATTGTCCCACAAAAGAGTTACTGTCTATTGATATTGAATCCACACTGAACACAATTGCATCATATTAAATAAAATCTACAACGACCCGGCCTGGCTTTACCCTGGTGCAATACTGATACTAAATATTAGTATCAATATTTGTTTACAGAATTTGTTTATTTACGACATCACATTACTGAAATTATCAGTTTTATTTACTATATTGTCCATGTATTATATACGAAACCCTTTCCTCGAATCACTCTATCTTTTAAAAAAAACCGCATCAAAATCTGTTGCGTAGTTTTAAAGATTGAAGCTTACAAACGGACAAAGGGACAGAGAAAGCGCCTTTGTTTTATGCTATGTAGTGATAACTCTATGAATTATTATCAAAGGAAAATATTATAAATATAGCATATTTATATATATTATTATATCATTATAAGTTACGACTTATTAATAATAATTATTATACATATTGAGATAAAATGAGGCATTTTTTTTTAGATTTACAAGATCATTAAATAAATGTCCGTATGACATTTCTTATATAACGGGATTATGTTAATATGTTAATTAAATTTGTTTTTTGTTTGATATATGCAGATGGTCTGGAAAACAATAGAATTATCATTTACAAGAATATATTAAATGCATTGATTTTTTTTAATTATTATAATAAATATCTATGACATCACATGAATCGTTTTTTTTATTGCACGCGCTAATCTCCAGAACAAGTCATTCGATTTGATAAGTTATTTCAGTGATAGATAGCCCATTCATCTATGGAGGCTATAGGCTATAGGCTATTTGTCAAAAAGATTTGAATTTTTAAAAGATCGTTTGTAAAAAGACTTTGGTAAAAAGGCATATTATTCGATACAAGAGTTTATAGATGATAAAAAAGCGTGGAATTACACCTGTTGTCTTCCACGCAGGATATATTGATTTAAATAATTGTATTTAACTAACATGACTTTGTATTTTTTAAATGTTGAATAAGAGTAACTACTGAGTTTCTTGTCGGTTCTTCTCGGTAGAATCTACTTTCCGAACCGGTGGTAGCTTCACTTAATTGTAAAATGACGTTTCAAAAGTGCTTGTAAAAGTCTACTTGAATAAAGTTTATTTTGATTGATTTAGATTTTTGACTATAAATGAAAAATATAACAAAAGTTATCACTATTTAGAGCTTTTCTTGCGGTTAAAGTTTCAGAAAAAACTCTGTGATGTAATATATAAAATACATATAATAAAATTGGAGTGTCTGTCATACTAAAATAGCGATTTTTACTCAATGCATATGTATACCCGGTACATATACCAAAGTAACATTTTTTACACTTTTTGTCTGTCTGTCTGTTTGTTCCGGCTAATCTCGGGAACGGCTGGACCGATTTTGACGGGACTTTCACTGGCAGATAATTGATATAATAAGGAGTAACTAAGGCTACAAAAATATTTTTTGTGTTAAATTCAAACGATTACAAGGTCGCGGGCACAGCTAGTTTATACTATAGTCCGACGAAGTTGGAACAAGTAGTAGTATAATATAAGTAAAAGAAAATAAAATAGGTGAATATTCTAAATGATTTAAAGTAGGGGGAGGTGTTCATCACGACTGATAAGATCTATGAACATTGAACGAATGAATGGAAACAAATCGTAACAAACCAATTGAATTAAAGCATTAAAAGAATTCAAGAGACCTCGTTCCGTTCACTGCAGCATGGCGAAGTGCCAAGAGGCTTCCGTTCCAGGTTAGTCAAGGTAGTCAGGGGAATTCAGGTCATCCATTGATTGGATAGTTTTTTTACGAATTGGGCCGAAATAAAACGATTTCAAATGTTGAAGGCAGGCAGTGAATTTTTTTTAAGGCTGTTATTTGTGTTAGGCTTAAAGTTAGTATGTTTAAGTCTAAGTAATATTATAAGCATGAGCTATTTCTATATCTTGTTTAGTAAGTTAAAAAATATAATGTTGTCTTCAATTTTTGCGATTATTACACATTTAAATGAAACTAGTTCTAACGGATTTGAATCGCGTATATTAATTATTTTTAACATCCCGACGTTTCGAGCACTTTACAGCATTCGTGGTCACGGGTAGACTACCCGGGATGTTAAAAATAATTAATATACGCGATTCAAATCCGTTAAAATTAGTTTTATTTCAAGTTAAAAAATAAGTTAATAGAGCTTAATAAACACATTTCAATATTATTGGTATATTCATGCGCTCCTCATGACGCAGTCTTCATATTCGTTATAGCGAAAGAGATAGAAAAAGAGAGCTTCTCTCTTTTCATTTTGTCAGTGAAAGTTAGATAGTTTTCAAATATATCTTATTGTAAATCATGTGTGACTCAGGCATTAGGTTCTCGCAATCACGAAGAAGTTTATTTAAATAAAATCTAAATAGACATGCTTTAACATGTTCAATGAGAAGCGAGGTCTAATAAGCCTCGTATGTCTTGCGGTGCGGCTTAGAAAAACATAGATTTCTTTGTCGTAGGCAGGTAACCTTCACTTGATATATGGTAAGAAAGTGATATATATATATGATGCGAATTTAAAACAGAATTATATGTTGTACTCACTTAATACGGGGTCTCTTTGATCACGTATGTTGAAAATTTAAAATTGATTACATCACATCGAGTTTTAGTTTCTAAAACGTTACGGATTCTTACAAGCTCATTTTTTTATGGTACAGGTTGGCGGACGAGCATATGACCACCTGATAGTAAGTGGTTACCATTACCCATAGACAATGACGCTGTAAGAAATATTAACCAATCCTTACATCGCAAATGCGCCACCAACCTTGGGAACTAAGCTACTATGTCCCTTGTGCCTGTAGTTAAATGGCTCACTCACCCTTCAAACCGGAACACAACTATACTGTTGTTTAGCTCATACCGGTATTATGATAGTTTTCATAAGAGGTCTTAAACGCCCTGTACCGCAGGATTGGAGGGAATAAGAAAATGATTCCGCAGTCAACGTGTTAAGTCATTTTAACATCATACAACAGCACAGCGATTGTTATTGCAATATTCAGAAATAAGGTCAGATGTCGTTGACAGTAACGCCGTCGGCATAGCAATCGGTTAATAGAGACATTTATGTAACCGACTCATCTTTATGTATCTTGTTACTATATGTATTTCATGGCAGGCGTTTGTGCAAGCTCGACTGAGTAGGTACTATTATCGAATTCCATTTAGGAGGGTCAGTGAGCTTTGATGAGGCATGTACAGTCAGAGTAAGAAAACCTTCGTCAGTTTTGAAATCAATTCCTTTATCAAGTCTTAAACTGTAAGTAAAGATTCAATTTTAATAAACGCGCGCATCTTAAACGATTATTATCAGTTCGAACTCAGGTAGGATTGAATTTCTATTTGCTTTATCTTTACATAGTATAAAACAAAGTCACTTTTTCTGTCCCTATGTCCCTTTGTACGCTTTAATCTTTAAAACTACGCAACGGATTTTGATGCGGTTTTTTAATAGATAGTGTGATTCAAGGGGAAGGTTTGTGTATATAATACATGAACAATATAGTAAAGAAACACTGAACATTTTAGAAGTTTGCAATGTGATGTCGTTAATAAACAAATTTCGTAGTATATTTAGTATCAGTGTTGTACCCGTACGAAGCCGGTGCAGGTCGCTAGTTTGTGTATACAACTCTTGGGCTTGGACTAATTTCAATGTAATTCTGCGATCCACGTCATTTTTATGGTATAGGAATATATGGGCCACCGCATGATAAGAGGTCACTATCGCCCATAGACAATGGCGCTGTAAGAATTATTAACCATTCCTTATATCCCCGATGCTCCACCAACCTTGAGAACTAAGATGTAATGTCTCTAGGCCTGTAGTTACACTGGCTTAGTCATCCTTTAAGCAATACACAACAATACCTCTGGTTGGCGGTAGAATACCTAATGAATGGGTGGTACCTACCCAAACGGGGGTAGACTTACCACAAACTTTTCACGATATACAGCTAGTTATAGCTGGACAGACAGACGAAACGAAACATTAATTATTTTTTTTTTTATTTAATACGCACGACAAAAATCCTTTAAAATATATTTGTAAAAGAACTATAGTTCGCTGTAGCGACTCAAACCATTAAAATACAGCGCTAGATAGCTCATAAAGAATATTTGTCTTGCGACCAAAAGATCGTAAGCGCTGCGAATGTCGCGGCGTTTACGCTTTTCATTCAATATAGTGTAACAATGTCCATATCGATTATCATTATCATGACATAGTATAAAACAAAGTCGCTCACAACTGTCTGTCCAAATGTATGCTTAGATCTTTCAAATTACGCAACGGATTTTGATGCTGATTTCTGAATATATAGATCGATTCGAGAGGAATGTTTTTTGTATATAATACATGGACAATATAATAAATAAAACAGATACTTTTACAAGTTTGTAATGTGACGTCGTAAATAAACAAATTCTGTAATATATTTAGTATCAGTATTGCACCAGTGTAAAGCCAGGCCGGGACGTTATTTAGCGTGATGCAATTGTGTTTAGTGTGGTTTTAGAGCAACCGGACAAGCCTCCTCTAGAGAGAGACAGTAAATATTTCGTCGAGTTAACAATTTTACTTTAATGATTTTAGAAGTTTCTAATGTGATGTTTTTTTTTTTTATGGTATAGGTTGGCGGACGAGTATATTGGCCACCTGATGGTAATTGGTCACTATCACCCATAGACAATGAAGCTGTAAGAAATATTAACTATTCCTTACATCGTCAATGTGCCACGAACCTTGGGAACTAAGATGTTATGTTCCTTGTGCCTGTAGTTACACTGGCTCACTCGCCCTTCAAACCGGAACACAACAATACTGAGTACTGTTATTTGGCGGTAGAATAACTGATGAGTGGGTGGTACCTACCCAGACGGACTTGCACAAAGCCCTACCATCAAGTAAGTATGTCTTACCATGTTTTGTAGTATATATTATCAGCCCATGCGAAGACGGTGTGGATAGCTAGTAATTATGCACTTGAATATCAAGTAATTTTACTTACTTAACTGTCCAGATCAATATTTCGATTCGGATTTTCGAGTCATCGCTAAATACGATTTCACTCATCGAATACAAGAGTCACACTAATGTCGGGTGACCAGTTTGCAGTCCAGGCATAACTTCACACATAGTGCTATTTTACAATGTTTCTTTAAAAAGAGGATTTATCATTTTAGTTTCAAATGTAGATGGCTTGCAGTTTACAATGAAATAAAATTAAACTAGTGAACTAGTGGTTGCAGGCGGCTTCGCTTGCTTTTTGCGGGTTTTATTTTTAAAAGTATCTCCTTCCTCGGATTTCAAATTTACTTCAACCCAAATATCATAAAATTCAGCGGTTTGGTCGTGGAAAAGCGACAGACAGACATACAGAGTAACTTTCACATATATAATATTAATATAGATAAACGCGAAGTTTCGTAGGAGACCTACTTGTAATATATTAAATAGTTATCGTTATAGTAATGCTATTATGTCTAGTCTAGGTTAGTATTCTCTAGAACCTGTTTCACAGTCTAGGTTATTCAGCTGTGACTCACTTCGTACCTCACTTGTGAAACTTTACGGTGAGACGTGTAATATAACATTAAATGCTTAAATATATACAAATATGAACTAACACTTGTTACTGTATAAATCTTGACCGCGTGGAACGGTGGCAAGAACGCTAGCAGGATTTCCCCGTTGAATCGCAATTCCGATCCTCTGGGCTAAAATCGAACCAGCCTTGTCACCAGTCGAGGCAATGAGGCGAGGTGTTATACCTACTTTTGATGAAGCTTTCTTTTTTTTATAATAACCGGTTAGGCAGATGACTCCACTCCACCTGATGGTAAGTGGAAATGGAATCCAAACGCGAAGAAGACTAGTACGCACAGCAAGAATGAGCTGCACTAGTCACCTTCGCCATGCCGGCCCGTAAGATGCCTCTTCACGCCTCGTTTGAAGGCACCCAGGTTATAAGAGGAGGGGAACACTACTCCAACGGCCAAGCGTTTCGACTGCGAATGGATTCCTTATATTATGCAATGACAGTTCAAGCTCGTGTTCTGATACGAGTTTCGAGTTTTACAGAATAACTCTACTGTTCAAACTTATGGGGTAGGGTAGGGTAGACCCTGGAATAGACTTTTATTTATGAAATCACAATAGATACTTCCAAAATTATCTGTATTTTTTTTACTATATTGTCTATGTATTATATACAAAAATTTTACTCTCGAGTCACTGTATCTATTAAAAATACCGCATCAAAATCCGTTGCGTAATTTTAAAGATCTAAGCACACATAGGGGGACAGACAGCGGTAAGCGACTTTGTTTTTTTAGAAGCAGTTAAATTAAAAATATATAGATATAAAACCGTTAGTATGGATAAGTACTGTCAATTATTATACGGCCACAGTATTTAGTATAGTTGTGTTCCGGTTTGAAGGGCGAGTGAGCCATTGTAACTACAGGCACAAGGGACATAGCATCTTAGTGTACAATGTTGTCTATAGTCGTGGTCTAGGTATATAATAAACAAAAATGCTGTCTCGAAAAAAAAAGGTTTTCTCATAATGCTCTCTACCACACGAAATGATTCTTATCATAATTAGAAACACATGTAGAGCATGAAAGTATTATGAGTGCTTGTCTTGATTTGAATCTGTTACATTTAGTTAACATACACGTATTGTATCCACTGTTCCACTTTCATAATAAATAAATTAAAAAAAATCTCTTCATAGACATTTTTATAGACGGTTTTTACATTTTTATTGCGGAATCCTGAAATCATTGACCTACAGATGATTTTCAAATCAATTGAATATCGCGTGTAATGGTTTTTGGTTACATCTATCTATATAATATGTAATATATTTGACATTGTTATGTAATATTATTTATAAAAATTCTGCTATTTTTTAAACTTATGCCTAATTTCTCAAAAAAATTAATATTCGTGTGATTTTTTTTTTCTTTAGTTTTTACTTGTAATAGCTTCAGCCTTTGTTAACTGTGAATTAATGTATTCTTGCTTGATGTGTACACAAATATTAGGGTGTAACTAATCTTCGAAATTTGTAATTCATTTTCTAGATATTTATCAGTTATTACCTGTCTTGTGTGCCATATGTAATAAATAAATAAATAAATAAATATTATTTATAAATGATGAGACAGTGTTAGATTTAGAAAGCGCTCAGGAGGTTCTAAAGAAGCCAAGAGAACGCCCCCCCCCCCCCCCCAAATGTCTATGTCCCAATTTTTTGGATAATTCTGCGACAAATCATAAAATGATATTGATAATTATTATTCTTATTAAACTTGTTAGTAATTACACAAACTAAAGTAAACGAAAGTTTTGTTTGCTCTTTTGGTGATTACTAAAAGCTAACTCTGAGCCTTTAATTAATATCAAATATTAATTCTAAATCTTATGTTATCAATTTTAAATATACAGTGACTTTATATATCCTACACGCAGAGGATAAGTACGGAACACATACATATATAACGTGAATTCAAACATACATCCATAGTAGCTATAGTCATGTACCTTCTGTTGTCAGTGAAAATTTACTAAACCAATATACATAAAAATTATATCGAAAGAAGCAGAGATAGATTCCAAAAATAAACACTCCGAAATTCTTACAACAACAACAACAACAACAACAGCCCGTCAATTTCCCACTGCTAGGCTAAGGCCTCCTTTCCCTTTGAGGAGAATATTTGGAACATATTTCACCACGCTGTTCCAATGCTGGTTGGTGGAATACACATGTGGCATAATTTCTATGAAATTAGACACATGCAGGTTTCCTCACGATGTTTTCCTTCACCACCGAACACGAGATGAATTATAACAAATTAAACACTATTCAGCGGTGCCTGGATTTGCACCCGCAATCGTCGGTTAAGACGCACGCGTTCTAGCCACTGGACCATCTCGGCTCTTACAGTTACAGTACGGAAATTCTTACTGTTAATTAAAACGGGATAATTATCATGTTTTTTATTTTTATTTGGTGGAGCTCGATATTTCGACATCATCTACGAATCTCTTGTTCACGAGACTCTCCATAAAATAAAAATATAAAACATGGTAAATATCCCGTTTTATATAACTGCAGCAATTAACATAATCATTTTAATTTGAAATCTAAAAAAAAATCAGAAATTTATCCCCTTATTTAATTAAACATATACACAGTATTTACAATTAAATTTAAATATAGAATATGTCCTAAAATAAAACGAACGTCTGGTTATCCTACATTTAATGCGCATGAGTGGTTATACGCAGCTCTCTCTGAAGGTCTATAACCTTATATTGCACTCGTATTTATTACAATTTCATCGAACATTCTTAATTAATTCAAGGGGTAATTCTACTAACATAATTATAACTGTTATGATGCGTCAATAAAATTTACCATAGTCAATACTTTGGTTGGTAAAGCTTTGTGCAAGTCTGGGTAGGTACTGGGCACGGATGCTTCGGTAAGTACCTGCACGGGATAGCGTGGCAGGAGGAGTCTCCCTCCTGCCACTGTCAGGGCGTCATGTTCTGGGCTCCGGGGAGGGCCACCCCCCACCCACTTCCATCACGTGGGGGAAGCGCGTAATGCGTTTTTTCGGCGTTTAAAAAAAACCTCTGAGTAGTTATCACACACTCATCAGATATTACCTAACAACAGTACTCAGTATTGTTGTGTTCCGGTTTGAAGGGTGAGTGTAACTACAGGCACAAGGGACATAACATCTTAGTTCTCAAAACCTCTGATCATTCCTAATAAATAGCATGACCTTTGAACAGTTTTAGTATACCAAATCAAATCAAAACAAAATAAACTTTATTCAAGTAGGCTTTTACAAGCACTGTTGAATCACCCTTCATATCACAGCCATACAAAGTCCTGTTGGTTGGCGGTGTAATAGCCTGTAAATGTATCGCTGGGCTTAAGCCTTCTGTCCCTTTCGAGGAGATGTTTTGGAGATTATTCCTTCACGCTGATCCGACGTGGGATACACAAGTGGTACAATTGCTTTGGAATTAGACACATGCAGGTTTTCTCACGTTTACTACCGTATATGTTTCTTTTCTTCATGTGTTCGTTTGTTTCATAAAAAATGTGCGTGTGTGTTCGCTCGTGTGGCGTTTTACGTGCGATGTAATTATAAATACTTTTTAATGCATGCAAATAATTAATTAAAAAAATAATAAGTTATTTTTCAGCCTGTTATTTCTTACTATTGGGCCTCATCCTTTGAGGTGGAGGTTTGGAAAATAATCCAAGAAGAAGCTGCTCCAATGTGGGTTGGGGGAATACACATGGGGCAGAATTTCGTTGGAATTTGAAACATGCAAGAATCATGATCACGTGGTGATTGCCTGGGTTTGAACCCGCAATCATTGGTTAAGATGCACGCGTTCTAACCACTGGACCATCTCGGCTCTACTAACGCATGCAAATTTAAATGTAATTCGTATTAAATGATATTTTTATTTTAGTTTTTTTTTTCTAGTTAGGATAGGATTTTGTCGAAATATTAATGAATATTAATTTCTTTTTTTTCTTATACAACTGTAGTACCGCTGTCTAAACGGACAGTAACTTTTCCCGCTCTCTATAATTAATTACTTGCTAAATCTTAACAATTAAACGAATACCATCAAGAATCCTCATTAATTTTGATGACCTCCGTGGTCGAGTGGTGTGCATACCGGTTTTCATAAGAGGTCCCACTCCGAGATCCAGGGTTCGATAATCGGCCTCGTCGACGCAGAAAAAGTTTTCTATTATGTCTTGGGTCTGTGTGTATGGTACCGTCGTTACTTCTGATTTTCCATCGCACAAGTTCGCACATTGGGATCAGAGTAATGTATGTGATGTTGTCCAATATTTATTTATTATTATTTTCATTCCGCATATCTATAACTGGAGCTCTTCAAAGATTTTTTAATATGCTATTGAATGGCGGTTGAGCATATGGACAACCTGATGGTAAGTGGTCACCACCGCCCATACAGAATAACGCTGTAAGAATCATTAACCATTCCTTTCCGCCAATGCGCCACTAACCTTGAGAACTAAGATGTTACGTCCCTTGTGCCTGTAGTTACACTGGCTCAGTCATGAGACCATAACAGATTCCCATAATCATTGCAACAAAAATTAGATTACTATATTAATGTAAAAGATACGGAACCAGTTGTAATGAGTCGAACTTTATTATAAATAGTGTCGGTTACAAAAATATATGTATGTTTAATTCATAACCAAAAGCTCTTGATTACGTGTTAAGTCATCGTGATATAATAACGATTGCACGAGGTCACGTTCGTTAATATTAACATATTATACAGTTGTGTTCCACATTTCATAAGTATAACTAATTAATGGAGATACGTTATTTTGTCATTATATTATTTCGTAGTTGAATCGTCGTATCCGTAAGAACTTTTTAACGTCCTAACATTTCGAGATCAGCAGACTTACAAGGAGAGCTGAAATGACCCAGTGAGAGCTGAGATGGCACAGTGGTTAGAACGCGTGCATCTTAACCGATGATTGCGGGTTCAAACCCAGGCAAGCACCGCTGATTCATGTGCTTAATTTGTATTTATAATTCATCTCGTGCTCAGCGGTGAAGGAAAACATCGTGAGGAAACCTGCATGTGACAAATTTCATAGAAATTCTGCCACATCTGCCACTAACCCACATTGGAACAGCGTGGTGGAATATGTTCCAAACCTTCTCCTCAAAGGGATAGGAGGCCTTTACCCAAGCAGTGGGAATTTACAGGCTGTTGTTGTCGTTGTATGCCATTAAATGGTATATGCTTTCTTAAAGAGAAATTTTAGCAATTGTCCTCTGCGGATTTGAAGCCGTGACCTATGAGTAGTGTTAAGTTTACTATCTTAAGGCAAACCGCATTACGCGTTTCTCCGAGTGGAATTAAATGGATGGGGGCGTTTACGTGGGGCTCACCGGAGCCTATGACGCTGAGTGTATCCGGTATACCGAAATAACCACTAAAAACTCAGTAGTACCGTCAACTCTCCGGACGCCACGGGAACGCATTCGATGCCGTAACATTGTTACATTCAAACCCAAACTCAAACTCAAATAACTTATTCAATATAGAAGCATTACACTTTCTTATTGATGGTCAATTGAAACACTACCACCGGTTCGGAAAAGAAAATACCCTGATCTGAGAAGAATCGGCGAAAGAAACTTAGCGGGTTTTTTATTTTGTTTTTTTTGTTCATTCCTAGTTCATTGCTAATGTTCATTCCTAGTCTATCCAGTGTAATCTCGACTTTATAATATAAATATTAGATATTATTGAAGAGTAGTTTAAGATACGTTTAAGTTAATCATAGATTCATAATGACAATTGGCGTTTTATTCCAACCCAGAGAATTTTCATGTACTTTATTCGTATAGTATATCGTGAGGAAAATTTCAAAATTCTGCCACATGTGTTGAGTACACATAGCTAATTCGTATTGCAGCAGAGTGGTAAAATATGCCCTAAACCTTATCCTTATAGGGGAGAATTCTTTAGCCCAGCAGTGGGAAATTTAATTTAGTTGTGTCACGGTATTTGAATCAAATATTGGTGTTGATTGATAGAGTCGAGATGGCCCAGTGGTTAGAACGCCTGCCCGCAATCATCGATTAAGATAATCGATGATTGCGGGATCAAACCCAGGCAAGAACCGCTGATTGATGTGCTTAATTTGTCTTTATAATTCATCTCGTGCTCGGCGGTGAAGAAAAACATCGTGAGGAAACCTGCATGTGACAAATTTCATAGAAATTCTGCCACATGTGTATTCCACCAAACCCACATTGGAACGATTAGACCGATTTCAGATGTCGCTCTGTGTTTATTTACTTGTTAAACTTTACATTATATATGTACATGATATCGAGGTCGGTTTAGCAGTCGCTTCATCTCTTTCTCTCCGATCTTTCATGAGTTTAATGTCATCGTACTTTGAATGCTTTGACGTTAGAAAACGATATTCCTAATGTCATAGATGCTGTGAAAACGGTTACCTGTCAAAATCAATTTGACATCTGATATTCCGATAACAGCCGTGTTTCGATATACAGACTGTTATGTATAAGTTGGCGTTCCTGTGGCAGCACCTGCTCCCTTTGTCTTGCCACTTTTTTGTTTATTTTACCAATATCTCCCTAGAAAATAATTCTCTACGTCTCATTTTTAATAGATTTTGGGTAAGTTTTCTTAATAAGGCTAAATAAAACAAATAATATATAAATGAACAAAAAAAAAATTAGTACATGTTTTTGCCACACGCCAACACTTGACGCGCTATATCGAAGTGTCTTCTGCATCCTGCGATATAATCTGTACCTAAACCACAACTAAAAACCATTAAACTAAGAATTGAATTGATATATCGAATACATGCCTACTTAAAAATGTTAAGATAGTCATTAGTTAAACATAGCTGTCTTCTTTTCTCAAATGTCAAATCAGTGACGTAAGGAAGAGAGAAGTGAGTGTATAATAAAACAAAAAAAAGCAAAAATCACAAATAAGACCAATATAAGTAAGAATCGAGTTCTCACCCCTTTTTCGGTAGAATCTACTATCAGAACTTTACTATTTTTACATCTATAGCCTATTCAAGAGGACAAAAGCCAAATAAACAAAATTTGACAGCGAATTGACGCGATATCCATTGGTCGAGAGCTTGATTAACAACAACAATAACAGCCTTTCAATTTCCCACAGCTATCCTAAGACCATTTTTTGTGAAGAAGCTTTAGAGCATATTCCACCACACGTGGCAGATTTTCGCTAAAATTAGACTTTTGCAGGTTTTCTCATGACGTTTTCCTTCACCGTCGAGCACGAGATGAATTATAAACAGAACATTATAAGCAGTAAGCTTGAATAATGATAATAATAATAACTATGATACTCAATATGGATTTGCGAAAACATGGCGTTTTATCGACAAAACTATTATCGGAACTATGTCAGTGAAATCAAAGAAAAATGAAGGATACGTATATTAAGTGATAGTTTTATATTATAAATAAACTTACAACATTTATTAACATAAGAATTAACAACATTAAATGCTTAAATATATAGATACAAATATTAATTAAACTAGTTACTGTATAAATCTTGACCGCGTGGAATGGTGGCAAGAATGCTAATAATAAATTATAAATAAAGAAATTAAGAATTGTATTAAACTAAAACTTTTAGTAGTATCCAAAATAGCTGAATAATGAAACTGCATAGAATAAGTAAAGGTAAATTCATCCTTATACTTTATTCGATTTGAACCGAATATCTAAATAATTAGAAAAGCAATCTATCTTATAATTGTAGTGGTATGATTGTATTCTGTTTGTGTACCTATAAATAATTGAATAAATATGTGTATGAGGAAAACAAAGAATATTCCTCTTCTTTATTTCTTTCGTAGCAATTACAGAATTTATAGGATTTATCACAGTATTTGGTCCTGTTAAAGACGATTCAAAAGCGTTTGTAAAAGTATTGAATAAATAAATAAATATTGGACAACAACACATAGATTACTCTGATTCAAACCAGAAGTAACGATTGTACCACAAACACCCAGACCCAAGACAACATAGAAAACTAATGAATTCAGAACAGATAAAGTCAGATAAAGTATAGAGTCAAATTCAAAGTGATTACACTTTCTTATTGATAGTTAAAAAATTTACCACCGGTTCGGAATTTAACACCTCAGACCTGAGAAGAGCCGGCGAAAGAAACTCAACGGGAAACTTTTTTTTTTAATTTCATTCTAGTGGTTAGAACGCGTGCATATTAACCGATGATTGCGGATTCAAACCCAGGCAAGCACCGCTTAATTTGTGTTTATAATTCATCTCGTGTTCGACGGTGAAGGAAAACATCGTGAGGAAACCTGCAGGTGTCTAATTTCATCGAAATTTTGCCATATGTGCATTCCACCAACCCGCATTGGAACAGCGTGGTTGAATATGTTCCAAGCCCTCTCCTTAATGGAAGAGGAGGCCTTATCCCAGCAGTGGGAAATTTACAGGCTGTTACTTTACTTTACTTTACAAACATACTTTTGTTATTTGAAACAGCCTGGAAGCGATCATCTCATTCCCAAGCTGTGCCGTCATCAATATACATATAATAATATAATCAATTTCATTTGAAATTATACCGGAAATGTATAACATATTAACTGTCATATAAGTATATTAATTCGTTTGTGTTATTGGGTTAATATTCATATATCCAACTAAAGATAAATATATAATACTTTTGGAATCCGATTCGATGGCTTGCTCCGCTTGCGAAACAAGTGAAATCTGCGCCTGCGCACACTATGAACTTGGCCTCGTTTAAGTGTTACGTTCGAATTTGTTTTGCGAATTACATTACGAAATATATATATATTTTTTAATTTATGTATCGTGTTTTAGTAACGTTTGAAATGATTCTTTATATCTATTTAAATTATTTTATAATACCATAACCGATTATCGTGACGTTTTAAATATGCTTTGTAAAAAACAATAACACCTCCCCACTCTATCCTAAAACATAGAAATAACTATGCTACATATTTTCACTGTATGCGTTAATTTTTACTCAATATTATTTTAGTTGATGTAATTAATTTTTTGTGGTAGAGTATCAATTCAAGTTAATTGAAAGATATCATTTTTCTCTTAGACAAATTATGTTTAGACGTAAACTATTGTAAGTAAACGTTGCAGAGTTGACACTTAAATAAATCTCTTTTCATTAGACCACTTTTGTATTAAGTCAAGTATAGTATATAAGTTAGTAAATAACACTTTTATTTAAATTGACAGAGGACGAATATCACAACAATAAATGTAATTAAATTTGTTTTTATTTACATATTATATTTAAGATTTTATTTCACTTTCAATTGTATATTCTGTATCCTTTCATTTGTAAACTTTTTGCTGTACACTAAGATATATTTATATATGTGTAAATATATCTTGTACCTTATTTTAAACAGTAAGATTTAATAATTCATATTTGTTATGTTTAACTGGTAACTGACGAAGACGAAAAACTGACGATACACGGGTAAACGGTTATACTTATGGTTGAAAAACATCCGCTTAAATCAAATTAAACCAGTTTAATCAATGCTTACATATATACTATATATATTGTATGTTATTAACGATACATTCACTCTAAAGAACGTTCACTCGAGTGAATATTCATTAGTTCACTTACAAATTAATTTGTCAATATTATCATTTTCTTTTGTTTAGATGTTTCACTTTGAGTGAACGAAAAAGGCTCTCAATCATTCATCTAATAGTAATGTATATTTATATTATAAATGTAAAAGTAACTCTGTTTGTCTGTCACTCAACGACCAAACCCGAATTTGATGAAATCTCGTATGGAGTAATCTTGAACTAAACTTTTTTTGCTTAACACGTGTCAATCAACAGCCTAAAATGCAAGCGAAGCCGTGGGCGACTACTAGTACGAATTATATACAATAATAATAATAAATAAATATGAGACAACATCACATACATTACTCTGATCCCAATGTAAGTAGCTAAAGCACTTGTGTTATGGAAAATCAGAAGTAACTACGGTACCATAAACACCCAAACCAAGACAACATAGAAAACTAATGATAATCTACATTGACCCGGCCGGGAATCGAACCCGGGACCTCGGAGTAGCGTACCCATAAAAACCGGTGTACACACCAGTCGACCACGGAGGTCGTCTATATATGATACTATTAAAATAACGTACAACCTTATTTCATCATAGTAAATTTATTTTTCATTATATTGAAGTCACTGTCAATACAAATACAATCAAGAACTGAAGATGTAAAAATCTTGATTACTATGGTCTACATAAAAACATATAACTTCTCATTTCTCTTGGATAACGCTAACATAACCAACATAACCTACCAACACAGATAAAATTTATGTAAGAAAAAAAAATCGTGCCAAAACAACTTTTTTACGTAATAGGCCTATAGTGGTCACTAGTGCCCACTGACATTGGAACCAATCGCCAATGTTCCACCAACCTTGGCTACCAAGTTATGAGCCTTCCTGCTTAACCTGTTTTGTATTCGTTATCTATAATTATATAAAAATAACTTACGATATATGTAATTAAAAGGGAATATATTAAAATCGAAGAATAATTATCTTTCCGAAATTGTAACAATTTTAGTGCACATGGTATTATTTATAAATATCTGTCCTTTAAAAAAATGTTAATTTAAAAAACAATTAATATTCAATTTTGAATATATATGTAACGACAAAATAGGGTTTGCATAAACCATCCATACATTTAAAATTTATATAATCTAATTACATATATTATATATAACGTAACAGAATTTTGTAACAAACTATTAAGTTCACAGTTTAAGTTGTTAACTAATGCTAAGTATTCGGTATGCGTGCGTACCTTACAAGGTTAGTGAAATGGGTCGCCGGTTTGAAACCCTATTATTAATATATTGTTCGGATATTCATAATAGCATAATTTTATTTTAATTTAAAAAAAACGTACGAATTATTATTTTTTTTTCGAAATTTAATCAAACTTATTTTTTGTAATTAAAATCAATTAAAAAACAAATTTTATTTATTACGTTAAAATTTTGCGTAATGTTTGTAATATAAGATATAATAAACATTTATTTTTTTTGTCATTGAGAGAAAGTATTAAAGCATACAGCCTCATCCAGTCAGATAAAGATCCGTAGTGACCTACTTTAAAATACAACAGACTATATTATAATATTTAAGAATCTGCATTTGAATTACTGTAAAACTATTGTGAAACAAATTAAAACAGTATTTAATTACTAGATTGTAACCGTATATATATTTTTATTTTTTGACATTTCAAAATTCATCAAAAAAAATTTGTTTTTCTTTCAATAGTTATTCGTTTTGCACCAAATCTATTGAAATAAATTTGTAGTGAAATACTTTAAAATTTAAAAAAAAAACAGTAAAACTGATCAATGTTCATTTACGATTTTTTTTTTCTTATAAAATTACTCAGACGTAGAAAAAAATCAATTTCTTTTTCCGTAATAAAAAAAAACCACTCGACTACAGCACCGCATCACACTTGACCGTTACGTTTTGCGTTACTTTTACTTTTGATATACGCGTTAATAATTATATATTCGTAAAATCAACAAAAGTGGGTTAGTGGTGTTAAAAGATTTCGCAATCACTAAACATTAGATGAATTCCGGTAAAAATTGAGCAATAAGCATTTTGTAATCAAATCTCATAGCATGCCTCGGCTCTTCAACACATAACATTACCTAGGCGACTTTCACGACGTGTTTGTAGAGCCCAGAAAAATATATATATATCGAAATATAAATAACAGTAAGTTTCGTGACGCAATAAAAAAAACAACACTCACCTAATTAAATCCTTTTTGCTGAAAGCCACTGACACAAAACACTGACACTTAGTAAAAAAAAAAAAAAAAGAAAACACAAAACTGTCAAATTCAAACGCACACGGTCACCGCCATAGCAGATCGGAGACTATTGTGACCCGACGAAAATATGAGGCCAAAATGGCAGTTGCATAACAGTTTATTACAGCGTATTACATAAAAATTGCCGTTGGGCACTCGAGTTGTATATTATGCAAAGAACGGTCGGATTTCTTGTCGATTTTTAGGTTAGCAGTAGCGTCCTTTTGGCGCGAATTCGACGATACAGCGCGTTTTTCGCACGTTGTCGAATAGAAAGTCACGTTCCATCTGGATGGAATTCTTCGTTCCGACGTCGCATAATGCTAATGGTCTTCCCCTCTACTTTCGTTGGAAGTGGGGTGGAATGGACAGTTAGGTCAGATCGGATCTTCAGAGTGAGGTAACGATATGAATGAAATAAATAAACATTTTGTAGAGCGATGTGTTCGGGATTGTTTTTGGATCATTCAAATTTAGAATACTAGACTTTGCTCGCGGTTTCGCCTGCGTCTATCAGATGTAGATAATATATATACGTCGAAGCGTCAAAAAGTTTAATTAGGATTTTTTTTTATCGTACAGACTGGCCATGTAGAACACACGTCAGCGAAAAAAAAGGAATAATAAGTATTATTACGAACGTGAACGACGAGACATTTATTTAGAATATCATCATATCTGATAACGAATATATGCCTAAATGCTCGTTATATATATCTCCTTTCCTGTACATTAATATTTGATAATCAGCTTAATAATAAGCCCGTACCAAAAAAACAAACTTTTGCGTTGATAATATTAGTCAAAATTAATCAGTATTCAGTACACGGCGTGAATCGTTTGCCCGAAAAATGTACATATTAGTTTAGCAATGTATAACATTACAATTGTATGTTAACTAAATTGAATGCTTATCGTATTTAAAACAATCCCATATTGACTATAATGGGAATTGCAGACATGCCATTAATAATTTAATGATTGTTTTTATTATTAACAAATTGCACTGCCAGTGGTTTCGTGCGCTTTTGAATTAAAAAAAAGTTATTGCTATAGCCAAAGTTACTCCTTTTTAGATTATCTATCAGTCAGTAAAAGTCCCTCCAAAATCGGTTAAGCCGTTTCAGAGATTAGCCGGAATAAACAAACAGACTGATTAAAATTGACAAATTTGTTTACATATCCATTTATTAAAAAACGATTATTTTAATATTACAAACAGACACTCCAATTTTATTTTATGTGCATATAAAGTAACACATAGAGATGGTCATCAAATACTTCCAAAGGTCTTTTTATTCTTTGACTTCCTAAGCTGTATGCGTTATATTTAAGCACGTACTAACTTACTATATCAGATTGAAACAGATAGCGTCAATAGCGCAATGCCTTAGGGGGCGCCTAGCGCGATACAGAAATTAATAAATAAAATTTTAACAAAAAGAAAAACCGACTTCAAACAAAACACTATTTTAAAACAAATAAAAATGCACTTAAAATAATAAAAATAATTGCATATTTTACATATTTTTTAGAGTCCTCCTAGGTAAAATGAAATGAAAAATATTAGATTACTTAAAAGTCGATTTACGATTATATAATGTAGTTATAATTATTGGTATATTTGGAGCCGGTGTCAGCTACGGTGCCCTTACCCCAACAATCAAAAGAAAGAAGCGATACGAGCCCCTTGATTGATCCAGTATATTATTGTGTAAAAGGTAATTTGTAAAAAACATATTTGTTAAAGTATTCTCGTATTGTTTTTGATAGATATACTGTAGGGTTTTATTGGCTGACACCGACTCCAAATATAACAATAATTATAACTACATTATTTAATCGTAAATCGACTTTTAAGTAATCTAATATTTTTCATTTCATTTTACCTAGGAGGACTCTAAAAAATATGTAAAATATGCAATTATTTTTATTATTTTTAGTGCATTTTTATTTGTTTTAAAATAGTGTTTTGTTTGAAGTCGGTTTTTCTTTTTGTTAAAATTTTATTTATTTTTTGATTTTAAGTGAAACTGATGTTGACTAACTAATTTTTTTTAATATGGATAGATTAAGCGTTTCGTTTATATGAGTCAGAAACTACTTCGAGGACAATTTCAAAGGAAACTTGCGAATAAAGCAAAAATAGACTTTCGAAAATGCGGATTTAATACGTCATGCGGCGCAAACTACAAGGATCCCTCGAAAGAGCTGTAATCGACCTCAACAAAAAAACTTTGAAAAAGACCAACTATATTTCGTACATCATATGACATCACATCACATACACAAAAATTGATTAAAGATAGTAAGAAATTCTGCCCCATATCGCACCCTAACCGTGAGCCGTATAGGAGTTCCATCACTACGTAGTATAAAACAAAGTCGCTTTCTCTGTCCCTATATCTTTAAATCTATGCAACGGATTTTGATGCGATTTTTTTTAAAAGATAGTGTGATTCAAGAGGAATGTTTGTGTATATAATACATGAACAATATAGTAAAGAAACACTGATAATTTTAGAAGTTTGCGGTGTGATGTCGTAAATAAACAAATTCTGTAGTATATTTAGTATCAGTATTGCACCCGTGCGAAGCCGTGGTGGGTAGCTAGTTGATTATAATATTCGACAATGATAATTACATAAACATAACCACATTACGGAAAGTGACTCAAATATCCAAATAACCTATAAATAAAAGATTCGACAGAATATCGCTAACGTGCTCCTCAGAATTGTTCCGCTCCCTTCCGTTCCGCTACTTTGTCATGGATCCTGTGCTCAGAACTTTACCAAACTTTCACCAAATTACCCTTGAAGTATATATTTTATAATAAAAAAAGAATTATCAAAATTGGTTAACGTGATTTTCAGTTATTCACCTATTTGTCGCGCATATACATAATGCAAATTTAAGACTTATGTCGTTTTCATACGGATACCATCATCGGAAAAAAATTAAAAAAAAATGGGACCCCACGGGAAGCACTACCTTTCAAAAAAAAAAATTATCAAAATCGGTCCACCCAGTAAAAAGTTATGAGGTAACAAATATAAAAAAAAAAAAAAAAAAAAAATACAGACGAATTGATAACCTCCTCCTTTTTGAAGTCGGTTGAAAAGTCGTATCTATCCTACCCCCTTGGGGTAGTATCGTCAGTCTTAAAATAAAGATGATAAGCTACAAAGTTGAGTTAAACAGGAATAGGTATACGCAACTAGCGACCCGCCCCATTTTCGCACAGGTGCAATACTGATACTAAATATACTACAGAATTTGTTTATTTACGACATCACATTAGAACCTTCTAAAATTATCAGTGTTTATTTACTATATTCGCAAAGTATTACATACAAAAACCTTCCTCTCAAATCACTGTATCTATTAAATGAAACCGCATCAAAATCATTTGCGTAATTTTAAAGATCTAAGCATTAAGGACAGACTCCCTATATTTAAAAAAAGTGATTAAAACGTAAACGTCTATCATAAATTTGATAGTTACTGCTCACTCTTAAACGGCTGAATCGATTTCGATTATATTTGGTATGGAGATAGTTTGAATTCCAGGGATGGACATAGTTTTATTTAAATTAACCCTCGATGGGGTAAAATAGGGATTGACGTTATGTATGTTCAGTTAATTATAGATAAAAACAGATTGAATTAAGATACTAATGCTTTACTACTAACTACCTCTGCCCATGTGTGTTTGAATTTAACAAAAAAGTTATTTTTGTAGCAAAGTTACTTCTTATTATATCCGCTATCTGCCGAGATATCTAGAATAGCTATGAGGAGCCGAGATAACCGATTGGTTAGAGCGCGTACATTTAACCGATGATTGCGGGTTCAAACCCAGGCAAGCAAAACTGAATATTCATGTGCTTAATTTGTGTTTATAGCTTATCTCTACCTCGGCTCGTGAGGAAACCTGCATGTGTTTAATTTCAACGAAATTCTATCACCACTGGATCAGCCTGGTGGAGTGTGTTCCTAACCTTCTCCTCAAAGGGAGAAGATGCTTTAGCCCAGCAGTGGGAAATTAACAGGCAGTTACTATACTATACATAACATGAGTTCTTTGCATCGAAAAACGTAATTCGATTTTTAATTTAATAATTATTCGCATAAGTCGATCTTAATGGTCACCGAAATTACGATGAATGTCATTTTTTTATACCAGGAACAAATTACAAACTCTTCAATGTAACCTCTTTATATTTATTACCACATTAAGCTATATATTAACGGCTCGGGCAGGGCTCCGTTTTGGATTCCAAGGCTACGTTAAATGTCACTTTTGGGAGTCCACATATGGGTTTGGACATCTTCATTCTTATTACAAGTTATTTTAAGGACGAATTATTATACAGAACACTAGTTAATCTTGGTAAAATTAATGTGTGGGGTTCAGTAGTGAAATGTAAAAACCATTCAGAAAGTATTCTAGAATATTTATTTTTATTACTAGTAGTCGAACGCGGTTTCGTTTGCTTTTTAGGGTGTTGGTTGTCATGTGTTAGGCAAAAAAGTAGCCCATGTCCTTTTTTGGAGTCCATATTTGCTTCACACCAAATTTCATAAAATTTGGTTCAGCGGTTCGGTCGTGAAAGAACGATAGACAGACATACAGACAAAGTAACATTCACATTCATAATATTAATATACAAATTAATAAAGATTTAAGCATTTTTTTTTACATATATCTTTTTTCTGGAAGTTTTCGCTGGGTATATAGTTTTTTATATGTATTAAAATCATATAAATGTATGCTTATGTTTTATGGAAATCTGTAAACCACTTAATATATCTCCATAAAGATATAATATTAGCATATATTGTTCACAAAAAAATAACTCTTAATCTATACACAATGGGTTTTGATGCGGTTTTAATAAAGTGATTTGAGAGGATGGTTTTTGTATATAATACATGGACAATATAGTAAAGAAACGCTGACAATTTTAGAAGTTTGTACTGTGATGTCGTAAATAAAAAAATAGACTATTTGACTGGTTTTTAAATTCCACTTTATATTGTTTAGGGGTTAAGGAACCCAGTAAAAGCTGTTTTTATTTTTATTTTTAGTAACTCTACTTGGACAATATGACCCTGCAATGGGTTCGGTGACGTCACTTACTTGTATTTTAATCTGTGGTACATATAGTAGGCAAGCAAATTTAACAAGCAATTGATTTCATCATAAGCCAATCAGAAGCGTTTTGTGTCACGTGACAAACGTTTAAAAATGCATTTTTATCTTTGAATAGATTAATTAATATTATCAACCTTGATTAACAAATAACCAATTTTAAACTCACAATACATACTGATTACAATAATTGACGCTTTATTTTTCGCATTGCCTATTCTATACTATATTTAGTATCAGTTGAAAATTCAACGGATTTTGATGCAGTTTTTTTTAATAGATAGAGTGATTCGAGATGAAGGTTTTTGTATATAAAACATGGACGATATAGTAAAGAAACACTGATAATTTTAGAAGTTTCTAATGTGATGTAAATAAACAAATTCTATAGTATAATTAGTATCAGTATTGCACCCGTGCGAAGCCAGGCGGGGTCACTAGAGATAAATAATTAATATTTATCACCATAATATCTCGTATACGAATCTTCAACGACAACTACAATACTCGTTATTATTAACGACCGGCGTTAATAATAACGAGTATTGCCTTGAAGTCCAGTGAATTTATTATTATTTTTTGTAACGTCTTCATTTCTCAAGACGAAGGATTTTCCTATAATGTACTAGCGACCCGGCTTCGCACGGGTACAATACTGATACTAAGTATACTATAGAATATGTTTATTTACATAACATTAGAAACATCTAAAATTATCAGTGTTTCTTTTGTTTATTGTCCATGTATTATATACAAAAACCTTCCTCTCGAATCACTCTACCTATTAAAAAAAACTGCATCAAAATCCGTTGCTTAGTTTTTAAAGATTTAAGCATACAAGGGACAAAGGGACAGAGAAAGCGACTTTGTTTTATACTATGTAGTGAAGTAGATAATGTCAAAAGAAAAAAAAACAGATATATTTAAAAAATATAGTTCAATATCACTACATTTTATACAACAAAGTCCCCCGGCCAGACTTTTTACGTTCGCGATAAACTCCAAAACTACTGAGCGGATTTTCATTCGGTTTTCACTAATAAACAAACATATTCATGAGGACGGTTAAGGTGTATAATTTATTAAGGTTTTTATGTTAATAAGTTGAAATAGCAGGATAAACATGTCGCAAAAAATCAAGCCGCCAGAGTTTTCATTAAAAAAATACATTTCAATAAATTTAATAAAACAACACTAATACAAAATATAAGTAAAAGTTTAAAATATTAAAAAAAAATATGTTCTCGCGCTAGTAGTAGATAATAAATTATAAACACGTTTTTTTTTTTATTTAGTCTACCTTCTCCAAACAAAACCTCTCCTACACAAGTCTAGTAATTTTCAGAGCGAAACAAAGCTACATTACTGAGCACATTGTGAATAAATGTTATTTATGTCATAAAATTTTCTGTATTAATAAATAACTTCCATGCAGAGCCGGGGCAGATCGCTAGCCTAAATACTATATCTGATACTGTATTTCACTAAACTACATAACTATAACCTAAAATTTCCTTCCGATCTACTGATAGTAATTTTATTTAAAAGTCTTCGAATAATCTTGTGTTATTCTATAAATAAAAACGCTAAAATATATAATTTAAACCATATTACTACTACTCTCTTAAATATATCCATTTAGGAGATTCCTTTACCCATACAACATAAAAAAAAAATGCGCGCGAAACCGAAGTAACCGCCATTATTTTTTCATTTTGGGCACAGATAATATGATCGAGATCGAGAGCTGAGATAGCCCAGTGGTTAGAACGCGTGCACCTTAACCGATGATTGCGGGTTCAAACCCAAGCAAGCACCACTATATATATGTGCTTGATTTGTGTTTATAATACATGTCGTACTCGGCGGTAAAGGAAAACATCGTGAGGAAACCTGCATGTGTCTAATTTCATCGAAATTCTGCCACATGTGCATTCCACCACATTGGAACAGCGTGGTGGAGTATGTTCCAAACCCTCTCCTTAATGGAAGAGGAGGCCTTATCTCAGCAGTGGGATATGTACAGGCTGTTACTTTAATATTATCTATATTGCTATATTGGCGCGACATATAATTTTTTAAATTCATTGTTAGTTACGTTTTATTTTGGAGTTTTAAACTTAATTGAGTATGATATCTATGATTTGGCAATTTGAGATATATTCGAAGTTAGAACTTTTGTTTTGTTAGTAAATTATTTTGAAGTCCTCAGGCACGGTGGAGTGACGATTTACGCAAGACGGCTGGCAGAGCTGGATGCGAGTAGCCGAAGAAAGATCACAGTGGCGTGCATTTGGAGAGGCCTATGTCCTGCAGGCCATAAGAGGACACGACAAATGGAGCAAAAGAGTGACACGGTGGTACTCCAGAGAAGGTAATAGGAAGAGAGGTAGACCGCAGAAAAGGTGGGATGAAGACATCAGACAACTGGCAGCAATCATGTGGAACAGAGTGGCTAGAGAAAGGGATGAGTGGAAAAGTTTGGAGGAGGTCTTTTCCGACTGGCAAACAGATCTACATATGATAACCAAGAAACAGATATTAGTCTAAATACTTTATTTAGTTCAGCGTTAGTATTAGTTTTTAAGTTCAAATTTATTATAACTTGTTAAGAGATCTGAATAAAAATGCTATTATTATTATTATAGGTCCAGCGGTGGACAAATATGGGCTGTTAAAAAATGAAGTTTTGTTTTTTTCTATTTCACTTCTGTATTCATCCTTTAGATGCATCGAATAAATCATCCCAAAATAACAATTTTATTTGCCAGACTAACCGGATAGAGAGCGTACTTGACAAAAATTTTTGTTTCTATAATTTCCCTTTTATTATCACACTTATTATACAGGGTATTGGTACCAATGTCCAAATTGGTGGAGTTACCAATAACCCTGTATAACCTTCTCCTCAAAAGGAGAGGAGGCCCTAACTCAGCAGTGGGAAATTTACAGGCTGTTGTTGTTATTATCACACAGAGAAAACGATACTCGTATCATCCGCCAAAAGTGGAGGGTTATGTGGGGCTCAGTCAGTCAGTCATTCTGGTGCCCTGGAACCCTAGTACCCAGAAAACCCACTTGAAAACCAGCGGTACTCTTTCCGTCTCCTTCAGCAGGCTCGAATTACTTTCCCATTCTACCGTGACGGTTTTTTGTATGTTTTTTGTTTAGCGGTAGAATATCTGATGAGTGAGTGGTAACTACCCAGCCGAGCTTGCACAAAGCCTTACCACCAAGTACGATTCCTATCATTACGTGTCATAAGTATATCTAAATTATTATTTTATCTGTGTAAGCTGTTTTAATACAGAATACAATAACTTGTCAATTTTGCACATATTTTGCGTCTAAGGAACAAAAATGTAATTCTTGTCTATACTTATATCTGTAGATGCTGTTGAAATCACAGAATGTATTTAAATAAAATTCGATATTTGAATCGGTATCAGGCATGTATCAAATAGGAATTTATTACAAGAAATTTAGTATATAATCAGGAATTTTGATCCAATTTTAAGTAAGTAACAGCCTGTAAATTTCCCACTGCTGGGCTAAGGCCTCCCTTCTTTTTGAAGAGAAGGTTTGGAACGTATTCCACCACGCTGTTCCAATGCGGGTTGGTGGAATGCACATGTAGCAGAATTTCTATGAAATTAGACACATGCAGGTTTCCTCACGATGTTTTCCTTTACCGACGAGCACGAGGTGAATTGTAAACACAATTACGCACATATATATAGTGGTTCTTGCCTGGATTTAAACCCGAAGTCATCGGTTAAGATGCTCGTGTTCCATCAGGCCATCTCAGCTTCAATCTTAATATACATAAATGTATCTATACATAACACACACAAAAGTGCCCAAGACTTCTAGACATTTTCTACAAAAATAACGAAATGGTACTTAAGGCAATAGTTATTTTTTCGTGATATTCTCATTCACAAAATACAACACAAATACTGACGTTTTGTGAAAACATCAATAATAGACAGACTATAATAATTAATTATTCTAAATTCATCATCATATCCAAACTTTTATTTGGAAATAATTGAATAGCTTCCAAATATCTACCCCGATTATCAAAAACCTAAATGGAAAATACTAAGATATAAGTTAGTGATGTTTATGATAAATGAAATTATTACAAATATTTTATAAGGCGCTTTAAAAAAACGAGAATATCAATTTTATTTCAAAATCAGATGTTTACACGCACTTTGGAATCGTCATTTAACAACTAGGTATATTAAGTGAAGCTACGATTCAGATTCTACCGAAAAGCACCGGCCAGAAACTAAGCAGTTACTCTTTTTCAACATTTAAAAAATACAGTCGTGTTAGTTAAATACAATTATATATGTATGTAATACATCCTGCCTGAAAGTCAAAAGCTCAACGCTTTTTTATCATCTATACAAATTACAATATTGAATAACATGCCTTCTTACCAATGTATTTTTTACAAATGATTTGAATTTACGAAACGGCAAAGTTAAAAATATCTGCTGTTAGAAATATATTATATATTAGGGTAACCATTAATAATACTCCTTTGTGAAGTATTTACGTACTTTATTTCTGTAATTATTGGTAATGAAAACCTCCTAATAAATGACTCCCTACTGATCAAAGCATGGTGTTGAGTTTATATCACTACTTCTACTACACTACGGAATAATGGCACACATTATTTAGGTTTCCGAACATATACCTCCTTTTTCCCAATTAATACAAGAAATAAGAATAAACTTGTAACCCCTAGTTCCCGTTTGCATACGGTAAGGATAACGTTTTTGGGCAATGGTATACGCATACATAATAAGACACCGGGAAATATAACCAATTTACATTTTTAAAATTTATAAAGATTATTAAGACTAAATTAATAAATAAATCATATTATTCATTAAAATAATGCTTTTTAAAAGAAACACCAGGAGTTAGGGTCGGGTTCCATCATAGGACACTAATTAATGTAAATAACAGCATTGTAAATCTGTTTATGTGAAAAGAACAACTATGCGAGTTTCTTGCCGTTTCTTCTCGCTAGAAGCTGCTTTCCGAAACGTTGATAGTATTTAATTATTAACGATTCAAAAACGCTTCATTGTGAGGTTACTTGAATAAAATTGATTTGAAATGAATCAAGATGGCAGAGTAGATGAGCAGATGAGCAGATCAAGATGGCAGTGGTTAGAACGCGTGCATCTTAACCGATGATTGCGGGTTCAATCCCACATTAATGTGCTTAATTTGTCTTTATAATTCATCTCGTGCTCAGCGGTGAAGGTAAACATCGTGAGGAAACCTGCATGTGTCTAATTTCATTGAAATTCTGCCACATGTGTATTCCACCAACCCGCATTGGAACAGCGTAGTGAAATATGATCCAAACCTTCTCCTCAAAGGGAGAGAAGGCCTTTAGCCCAGCAATTTACAGGCTGTTGTTGTTGTTGTGTTGTTGAAATTAATAAAATTAAAAATTAAAATTGATAAGAGTGAGGAATCGTTAAGAATCAATAATGCTTGCAGCACAGCACAAGCGTGACCTTGTGTTCTCCCGTTTTAAATGTTGGGCCATCTCGGATGTACTTATAACTATATATATAATTAATTCAATTACAAAACAAGTGTAACGAGACCCACGACACGTTCTGATTAGTTAGTTAGTTTCTTAGTTTGTTTACGAAGCGCAATTACTGTAGATGAAAATACGTAACATCTGTTACATGTTTTTATCTTTTTAATAATATCAAATTTGTTCAAGTAGGCTCATAAAATTACTTGAATTTTAGAGTTGAATAAAATCTAAAGCTGTAAGACATTCTAATTGTCTGTATATCTGCATATATTTTTATAGCCCCGCACAACCACTTTGTGGAACCAGCTTTCGCCGCAGGTTTTTCCGAACCGATACGACATGGGAACCTTCAAGAAAAGAGCTTACTCCTTCCTTAAATGTCGGCAACGCACCTGCAAGCCCTCTGGTGTTGCAGATGTCCATGGGCGGTGGTAGTCACTTTCCATCAGGTGAGCCTCCTGCTCGTTTGCCACCTAGGCCATAAAAAAAATAGATTGAAGTCTTTATATTTTAATTTGGAATTGAAGTTATTTGGACACGTGGTAGCACGTGTCAGCCAAGTTCAAGTAGAATTGGCGAGCACCGTGTGCAATGATATTGTAATAAACAGATATGTTATATCCATACTAAACAACAGAAAAAAGTGTGCCGCGCCGGGGAACGTTTATTTTAATTTATTTTTACATTTCGTTAAAAGTAAAAAGGATAGCTTGATAAAAACAATAAGTAAAAGGGATAACTAGATGTTTTAATTACGCAAAACGTATTACTACGTAATTATGATGTATTATAACGTATTACTACGTAAAACGACTAAAGGCAAACGTCCCAATTAGGACGTTTTCTAGTCTTCACTTTTTGCGCATTAATAGCATCTGTTTACTATAACATCATTGACCGTGTGTAATACACGAACCAATTTGATTTATATACTACTAGATGCACTGTCCTGTACTGAGGTCTGAGATGAGATTTGATTGAGATTTTGCGCTAAGCTACAGTCAATTGACCTCAACTAATTTAAATTTGGCTGAAGACATGTAGGAGAAGCTGACGGTTGTTGGTGTTAGCGATTTATTTTGATTCTTAATAATCTCGGATATCGTTTGTACATTGGCTACTACAAGCGCGTTTTTATTTAAATCTTTTAATAATTGTTTACGGTTAGTATTAAAGTATTTAATTTCGTACTAAAGTATTTCGTATTGTCCTGTAGAAAAATATTTGATTCGTTATTAGGTTTATCAAAGAGGCTGCGGTACAACCGATGTGTGGGCATAGATAACAGAAAATACATAAAATAAATGCACCAAAAACAGAACAGCTAAAAATTTAATTTATTCTTCATTTTTTTTAAATAAACGACAAATTGCATTCTTCGATAAGAACAAAATAAACTCTTCTGAGTAAGAGTAAAATAAAGAATAAGAAAAGGTTATGGATAGACGCATAGCAACCGGGAATCTTTTTAAAGATCTTTTTGTGGTGTACAGTATTGTAGTACATTATTTTGATCTATCTCGTAGGATTCAGCCAACGTTTGCAATGTAAGCGCAAACAAATTTTGTATACGACATCACTGAACTAATTAATTTTTTACTACATTGTTCATACAAAAACCTTCTTCTCGAATTACTCTATCTATTAAAAGAACCGAATCAAATTCCGTAGTATAATTTTATAGATTTAAGCATACATAAAACAGACAGCGATAAACGACTTTGATTTATACTATGTAATGATGATGATGATGATATATAAAATGTTCTTGTATCTTTGATAATAGCTACTCCAGAACGCTCCCGAACCAATCAAGAACTCAGTAATGATAATTACACAGCCACAAGACGCGCCGCCTTTTGCGGAGTTTTCGGAGGTTTCCTTCCTCGTCCATATTTTCTCTGCACCTAATGTCCCTTAGATATAACGGATCGAAATGACTTCGAAATTTTATTGAACGCAGTATTATCTATAGGGTCTGTAGCGCCAAAACGTCTAAAATAACATATTACTTTGATATTCCATTATTTGAAACAGGTTAAAGAGTAGATTTGTAGAGCGAAATAACATATCCTAGGAGACACAATATATTTTCTAAGTAATTCGTCATTTTATTTTGAGCTTTAAAATTATGAAAGCTCAACTAAACTTACGGTTTGTACTTTATATTTCTTTAAATTACATGAATTACCCAAAATTACAATATTTTTTTAAATCCTCAGTTTGTATGTAATTGTATTTAACTAAAATGATTATGTATTTTTAAATGTTGAAAAAGAGTAATTACTCTTTCTGTATTCCAAACCGATGGTAGCAGACTTGAATAAATATGTTTTTTTATTTGTTTTACTAAGGTTATGAAGGCTGGCAACTCTATTTTGACGTTGACAATAAAAAATGTCAATTGGCAAATAGAAGTAGCTGATTTTGAACTCAATTAATTCATTATTGATTTGGGCTGTTTGGAGTTTTATATCTTTCAAATGGATTTAAATTAAATTTCTTAAGCTATTAATATGTGTCGTTTGTTTAAAATGTCATTGTAATATTTACAAATTTTATCATAATACGTGATTATGGCATAACAATGCAAACCCATTGAAGCGAAACCAAAAAAAAAGAAAGTTATAATCGACTGTAAAACAATTTAATCAGATACAATTATATTTAAGTAATTTAATATGTTACCACGTACATATTTAACTGAGCAAGACATAAGGAAACGCCAAATTGACACGTTAAAAATATTCAACGATAATGTTACCGAAATAAATGAAAACTCCGAGTATAAAGTTGAATTCGAAGCAGGCGGACGCAATTTCAGTCTAAACGTAGTTCTAAACCCGGAATTTCCTAATGAGAGACCAAATATATTCATAAATCCTGTCATACCTCATCCATGGCTGCTAGAAAACTCGAACCAAGTAATGGGAGCTCCCGGTTTAATGAACTACACCCCACATTCAGACCTAGGTCGTGTAGTTCAGGCTATTATCCGAGAATTTCAAAGATCTGTACCAATTATGAGCCACGAGGATAAATCAACGGACACTAGTCCCCAATCCAGTTACAGCTCGCAATCATTGATGTTTCCGGAATTAAGTGAATTGACGGTTGAGGAATTGCAAGAGATTATGGAGAATCCAGATTTACAGGTAAATAAAAATTTACTATACATTGTGTAGATTGATATGTATAATGATACTAATGTATATAATTATATCTAAACTATATTTATTAAAATAAGAATTAATAACATTAAATGCTAAAATATATACAAATATGAACTAAAACTAGTTACTGTATAAATCTTGACCGTGTGGAATGGTGGCAAGAATGCTAGCAGCATTTCCCCAATGCATCGCTATTTTGATCCTCTGGGCAAAAAACGAACCAGCCCTCCTGTCACCAGTGGAGGTATTATCTTAAGATAAATGACTAAATGATTAGTTGCAGTCATGTGCTGTATAAAATAATTCAAATGATTTCATATTCTAGCTAGGTGTACAACAAACCCTGCTTTTTAAATGTTCTATTTTTAATTATAAATAAGAAAATTTTCATTTGGTGTTTTCCTTTTTTGCTAAAAATCAAATACAGTGAATATATATTTGCCCCTACCCACCTGATGCTGAATAATCTCAATTATGTGACCACAGCTTCAACTCAATACAGAATAGCTAATCAATATCATAAACTGCTAGAATTCCTAAAAAATATCACTAATATTTTGCATATATATATTGATACCCATATTTAGTCAATAAATCTTTCTTGGGGCAAGGTGTCCATTTCTATAATAAAATCCGTAGACATTTTTAACTTTACCGTTTCGTAAATTCAAATTGTTTA
Organism: Vanessa cardui; assembly: GCF_905220365.1. NCBI lineage: Eukaryota > Metazoa > Arthropoda > Insecta > Lepidoptera > Nymphalidae > Vanessa > Vanessa cardui. Next base: position 3,573,541 of record NC_061151.1, read on the forward strand.
TAAAAAATACATTGGAAAAAGAGGCATATTATTCGATTAAAGATTTTTTAGATGATAAAAAAAAGGTTGGATTACCTGTTGACTTCCAGGCAGGATACATTACATACATATATAATTGTATTTAACAAATATCATTGTATTTTTTAAATGTTGAAAAAGAGTAACTACTGAGTTTCTTGCGGGTTCTTCTCGGTAGAAACTACTGTCCGAACCGGTGGTAGCTTCAATTAATTGTTAAATGACGATTCAAAAGTGCTTGTAAAAAGCAACTTGAATAAAGTTTATTTTGATTTTCATTTTTAGATAAACTTTTTTGTCCTCGGTAAAATCTGTGTATGCAATTATGGGTAGATACCATTAATTTGACACATATTTTCCTACTCAGCAACAATATCTTATATTGTCTTGCTCCAGGATAAAAGTTAAGTGTGCCAATGTAAGAACAGGCACAAGGGACATAACATTAATTAACAAGGCTGGAATAAGTTTATATTGTTTATATTTGCTGTTCCTAGTCAGCTTACTAATGAAAAATGAAAATATTAAGAATTCAACTACATTTATTCTATTATTTAATTTCAGGATAAATTACTAGAAACAAATCCACAGTTATTGGAACTAGATTTGGAGACAGAGGAACTGATGACGAGCATTGAGCTCATAGCACAAGAGAATATAATGAAACAACAGGTTTTAGACGATCTCAAAACGGACGTGCTCGATCGTATATCGACGATTGTGCAAATGAAAATGAGTTTTGAAGAATTGAATAGGAAACATCAGAAGTTATCGGAAATGTACGATCCGCACAGGATCAGAGACTGCTTGAAGGATGGAGCCTGCAAAGCAGATGAAGATGCAGAAGTGATCGCAGAACAGTTTTTATTAGGTATTTATAATTGTCATTCATTCAGTCATTCTACCGCCAAAAAACAGTACTCAGTATTGTTGTGTTCCGGTTTGAAGGGTGAGTGAGCCAGTGTAACTACAGGCACAAGGGACGTAACATCTTAGTTCCCAAGGTTGGTGGCGCATTGACGATGTAAGGAATAGTTAATATTTCTTACAGAGTCATTGTCTATGGGTGATGGTGACCACTTACCATCAGGTGGTCCATATGCTCGTCAGCCAACCTATACCATAAAAAAAAGAGTATGTATTATCCCCATAACTTGTCAGTAAAGAATATATATGCTTTGCTGTATAGTTAAAATGTTATACCTGACTGCAATAGGGTATACCTGTAGTCTATCCCAATCAAGAAAGATAAACAATAATAAAACTTGGATTTACGTTTTTCATACGATTTCCTAGCTCAGCAATATTGTACTATACTTGCTGTTCTCAATTAATGTATCTCAATATAAATATCAATACAAAATAATAAATAAAACCATACCATTCTACTTATTACTAATTATATCTACTCAAATTTTATTTTCTCTTTTTTTATAACAACTTAGTCGACATACAATATGGAATTTTTTGAAAATCCATTGATATTTAAGCATAAATACTTAATTAACTCTCGACCAATGATATTGTGTCAATATTGTTTATTTGGTTAAGAATTAACAAGGAAATAAATACTACCTACTATTCTTGGCTTTAAAATTCTATTGAGTTTAGTGTCTCAACCGTACGTGACATTGGCGAAATAATCTGTGCCCTGCCTGCACAACTAAAAGCCATTAAACTAAGAATTTAATTGAATTTAATTCTTCCTATTGTGTTTGGACTAGATTATACATATGACCCTTGATTAATGAAAGTTCTGGATACAAATTAGAAAGTTATTACCAACATCGAGCATTACTCTTTCTAAAACATATTGTGCTTGTAAAAGAGGTCGGCGGCGGCGGGTCTCGAACTCTATCGTAACAAAAAAACGTTTCTTTTTTTTTTTTTTTTTTTTATGGTATAGGTTGGCGGACGTGCATATGGGCCACCTGATGGTAAGTGGTCACCATTGCCCATAGACAATGACGCTGTAAGAATTATTAACTATTCCTTACATCGTCAATGTGCCACCAACCTTGGGAACTAAGATGTTATGTCCCTTGTGCCTGTAGTTACACTGGCTCACTCACCCTTCAGACCGGAACACAACAATACTGAGTACTGTTGTTTGGCGGTAGAATAACTGATGAGTGGGTGGTACCTACCCAGACGGGCTTGCACAAAGCCCTACCACCAAGTAAGTTTCAATACAACAACAACAACAGTCTGTAAATTCCCACTGCTGGGCTAAAGGCCTCCTCTCCCTTTAAGTAGAAGGTTTGGAACTTATTCCACCACGCTGTTCCAATGCGGGTTGGTAGAATGCAAATGTGGCAGAATTTGTATGAAATTTGTCACATGCAGGTTTCCTCACGATGTTTTCCTTCACCGCTGAGCACGAGATGAATTATAAACACAAATTAAGCACATGAAACAGTGGTGCTTGCCTGGGTTTGAACCCGCAATCATCGGTTAAGATGCACGCTTTCTAACCACTGGGCCATCTCGACTCTTCTCGTTTCAATAAGGTTAATATTATTAATACATAAAAGATTTTATTTGTATCAAGATCTGTTTTGTATTCTTATTATTTAAAGATTACTAGTGTTCGCCAATTGATCGTAACTCGACCATAATAGGTATAGAAAATATTTATGAATTTAAACATTTTTAATACTCTCAATCCCAATTTTTTTTATTGGCAACACTAATATTGAAATAAAAAATAAAACAAGAACCTCTGTTGAAAGACAGTGAAAACGGTACTATAACGTTTTGTCTTTGCCTTTTATAAAGATGTTGTAATTTTTTTTTACAGGTAACATTCCAGTCGAGACATTCATAGCTAAATTTGCTGAAAAAAGAGCACTGGGGCAAGCAAGACGGGCCAGAGAAGAGAGGCTGGCTCACCAGTTAGCGCAGTTGGATAAAGCTACCACATAAAATTATTTCTAAATTCATCATAACTAAACATTTATATATAATATTTATTTGTAGTCTGTGAGTTAGCTGAATGGAACGAATGGAAAATTTGTTGGTAGGGAGTTCCCCGTCACCTTTTGAGTGAATGATAACGATAATAATTCATGTCGGTCTTTTCTGTGTGCAAACCATGTAGCAAATAAAATTAGTTTGTAATTCATGTTTATGACTGATCATTTGTTATAAAAAATCATATCATTTGTAATATATTAAACAGACAGTAATTACACGATTTTTTTTTTATTGATGTAATCAATGATATTCTAATAAACAAATATGTTATACCCATACTAAACAACAGAAAAAGTGTGCCGCGCCGGGGACCGTTTATTTTACATTTCTTTAAAAGTAAAAAGGATAGCTTGATAAAAACAATAAGTAAAAGGGATAACTAGATGTTTTAATTACACAAAACGTATTACTACGTAATTATGATGTATTATAACGTATTACTGCGTGAAATAACTAAAGGCAAACGTCCCAATTAGGACGTTTTCTACTCTTCACTTTTTGCGCGTTAATAACATATCTGTTTACTACAACATCATTGGATGTAATAAAAAGATTGAATAAGAATGACTATGAATAATTACAAACACAAGCGCCGATTGATAATGTATAGAATAACTAGTAGTAATACGCTGGTATTATTTATACAAATTGGATTATTAGCGTTGGATATACTTTTATTACAAGTTTATAACTTATCGCTAGAGAATTATATTAAAACTGTATTGGAAACAGCAATAGTCAGTATTATTAATAAAAAATGTACTATGACCTCAATAGAATAATTTAGCCTTTTGTTTTCCTTTATAAAATAAAACTATTTAATCCTTAAAAAAGTTACATTTTCACCTCGTAGGGTATCTGTCTAATCAATTTTAACGGCAGAAGATTTAAAATAAGTAAATAACTTTGTCTGAATTGAGTTGACGTCATTTGTTGAGATCTGAAATAGTCTGTGGTTTTATTTATGGTGTTGTCAAAAGTGCGTTTCTGAATGTTGGCGATCCTAAAATTTATAAGTAAATATGAAAGCTGTGAAATAAAACTAGTTATAACGGATTTGAATCGCGTATATTAATTATTTTTAACATTCCGACGTTTCGAGCACTTTACAGCGTTCGTGGTCACGGGTACACTAAAAAAAAAAAAAAATTAATTAACATACGCGATTCAAATCCGTTATAACTAGTTTTATTTCAATGTGTAATAATCGCGAAAATTTAAGACAACATTATAGGAAAGCTGTTATAATCAAAAATTGTTTGTTGTGCATCATCATCATCATCAGCCTTTTGCTTTCCACTATTGAACATAGGCGTCCCTTAGAGCGCGCCACGCTGCTCAGTCCACTGCCCCCCTCATCCAGCCTCCACCGGCGATCTTACGCATGTCCTCGGATCAGCGGGTCGGAGGTCGCCCTATACTACGTCTCCACACTAGGACTCGTATGCTCCAGCGGCCATCGGCCCTACGACAGTATAATTAGATTGGTGTGCATAATAAAGCAAAATTATTAGCAAATGGAAGATTTGTTCATCTTATTCCTTCTTTAATTGAAATAGATTAAAAATAACAATTAAAGCTCCGCTCTGCAGAAACAGTAAGTATAACTTGTCTACAAAAGACTAAACAACTGAATTTATTAAATTTAATAATTACATTTAAGTATTGGCAATAAATAGACGTGGCTTTTAAATAATTAAATATAAATTTAGTTACATTTTTAAATACATATGGCAATATACCAGTATCTACTCAACAAAGTATTTTATTAATTTCCTAAATATTTAATATTTCCTTATCATAGTTATCGTAGAGCCTTGTTAATGTTAAAGAATGATATAATCTGTACCGAATTTTGCATTTTAGAATAATTAGGTTTAACAGGCGTACTTACGACGGTAAAAGTGTATATTCTTCGGAAGAAATTTTATTAAACTATTAAATATAACGCATATTTATTTTAATTTAAATACGAATGCATAATTGTAGCATTTTAAAGAGTTCTCCATCATCTTCATCTCTATTTTTATTATTAACACGATATTTATTTTATCTGTATGCTTCAAACATATCAGTAACGACGAATTTAAAAAAAATGCCGGTTTATACATGTTTTCTGAAAACTTGTCAACTTTTAATAGGTCATTTATAATCAATATCAAAAGCAGAAATAAAACAACGGTTTCTGGAAAATTTAATTTATTTTTACTCGTTTTCTAAAAAAATTTGTCATTTTTTTTCATAAACACTAATTATACTATCGTAATATCGATTAATTTTAAAATACATTATACGTTATAGTCATTACATTCCTCTCAATAATAACGTCTACGAAATTATTTAAAAATAAACTATTACTTATAATTAAAATACAGATTATGTAAAAATTTAGGTACTCTTGGCTTATAGTATTGCACAATATTATTATTTTACAGAAACTACTTCCAGGAACAGCCCAGGGAAAACTAAGATATTTCATTGAAATATACACACAATTATTAACGCGGATAATATATATTATCTGTATGTATGTATGTATAACATTCGCGTACTGAATATGTATAATTTCCTTTTGAATCAGACTGTTTTTGGCGAAAACCACATTAAAATCTATGTGTACAGACGGCGGGAAACGTCTTGTTTTATACTATATAGGAATAATCTCCTATCTGTTCACCTCTATTGACTAGAAGACATGGCAATTGATAGCTTATCAAAAAAGTAATGTATACATGATAAAAACGAAGAAGTTATTGAACTCTATTTATGTGGCCAAGTTCTCATTTTATATATTAAAAGATTGACTTTATAAACAGATCTTAAAATCATAATTAAACCAACACTTTCTGTTATAATAAAAAATCGCAGCAGGCTTTGAAGAAGTTTTTGTTTATGTTACATCTTTTGAGTAATTGCCATAGATAATGTTGGACAGAAAATAGAAAATATGTCATATAATTTTGATTTAAATTTTTACAATTTGTCCCTTCAGAAATTTCATTTGAATTAGACGTCTTTTGCGTAAAGGCACACTTCACGAATTCATTAATTCTTTTTACCACAAATACACAGGACCTTAGGTATTATTATTAGATAATTAGGCTAAACGATTTAATATTTTTATGAGTAGTTAGTGGTAGCTAACTGACCATTATTTACTTTCTACACTCATTCTATATACAAAAAAACATTATCTAAATCAATTTGTTTTTAACATTATATTGTTTAATATATTTACTTATATCTACTCTGTTAAAAATAATGGCACCACAGTAGTAATTACAAACCCATGAATAAAATAACATAGTTGATTATTTCTTTATATTTTCATAATTATGGTGTTATAGTTTATTTAAAAATTGAATAAAATCATCCCAAAGACAGAAACCGTTTTTATCTGTTTCACAATATTTTAATTCTAACAAAGCAAAGTTTGGTGGGTCTTCAAGTGATAATACATCACCATCTCTCAGTTGTTTGTTTGTTTGATAAACATAATTAATTTTGAGCAAATATTTATTTAATGCCCTATCGAACCACTTCTGGAAAACAATTTTTCCACCAATTGGCGTTGAAACAAAACTGTCCAGTAAATTATACGGCTTAAAGGACATTGCATTTAAAATTACGTTAATATTTGCATCATGCCCCATTAATAAAACAACATTCGAGATTTTATTATTGAATATATCAGTCATATATTTTAGAAGTGGTTTTGCTATATCTCTAGACACATGTGTTGTGTTAAAAGTGACATTATGATAACCAGCGGTAAGTGCCAAAATGGAATACCATTTTTTTGTTCCGTTTAATTTGCCCCAAGCAACATCTTCCATAGGAAATCCATTGTAATATGACATTAAAAAATCATCAAGAGCTTCATTGCATAATTTTAAAGGTCCCGATAGTTTGGGCTTTTTGCCCACCAATATTTCTAATTGATTTTTATCAGTAGTCATGTCACATTCTTTATCGAGTTTACAAAATTCTGAGTATTTGTAATTGAGAATATTTTCCATGGATTTATAGGATTGCTCTAAATTTAAATTGTCTAAAACATTTTTCATTTCTTTAAGAGCAATATCCTTGAAAATGGCTGAAGAGTTATGAATTACTGGATTGAAAATGATATCTGTTTTATTTAGATCGGTATGGTGCACTGTAATATTACAATCAGGGAAAGCATTATTAACAAATGCTTGTGCAGAGAACAGGGTTCTTTGCATTGAATTTGCATAAACATAAAATTCTTCATCAGTTGGACAACTTTTAGATATTAAGCCTTCATTGTGCAACCAACTGAAAAAATATGTACCCATAAAACCTTCTAAAACAAAACCTTTTTCGGTAAGATATCCAGGCTTTTCTTTGAAATGTGGCCAAGGCTGTGGGGTCATTCTGCCAAGGTTTTTAGACAAAGGAGTTCTTACATTGTGTCTGCTTAATATAACTACTTGCTCTAGTCTCATTGATGGCACATTTGAAAAAAATATTAACACAAAAATAATCACTTGGGTTACCACACATATTAAAATAAGAAATATCGTATTAATTGTTTCGCGTTTGTCACGCATGATGGTTGAAAACTTAACAAAGAAAGTGCATACTACCTACGTATAAAATTGTGTAAGATAAATGTGTAAATACAATGATGAAAAGGTCAAATAATTGTAACCTAAAAATAAATTGTTTGACATAGTGATATTTAATCTTGTTTGCACCTTATCATTTGTATTTACTTTAAATTTAACACATGTTTAATAATCCTTAGAAATAATTTTAACATTAGATCTATTAAAAAAAAGCAATAGGATTTCTATTTTGCAATAATATTGTTTTCCAAATATACATTTTTTTGACTTGACAATTGACAGAACACAGAACATGAGAACAGATTAAATATCGTACCTACTACCTACCAATTTTAAAGTACAATACAAAAAATTAGGCAGTGATGCCAGCTCTGAAAAACACTTGACATTTTAAAATAATCCAATCGTAGGAGAAATTCGTTGCGATATACTAATAGCCCTATTATATTATTTATAGTATGTACTACTAACAGTTCTTATTTAATAAACCTTTTTTTATAATAAACACAATAACACATGGCTTAAATTTCAAGTTCGAATAACTGTTTCGTTGATGTTCACAACGTGATAAATATAATGGATTATTCAAGCTCTCGACCAAAGAAATCGTATCAATTCAAATGTTTATTTTAATTTTTCGCTGTCAAGTCTGGAATAGGATATTGGTCTATTCATTTACCATATCGATACTGATATACGATATTGATCTATTCATTCATTATAAGTTACGCTCATACTTACATTAGCTCAAAATATAATTTATTTTGCTATTTATTTTCATATTCTATATCTATTCTGAATTTAGGCGTCACACGAGGATCACTTTTAGGCCCGGTTTTTTTTGGCATACACGAATTGTTCTCATCTTTGTAAATTATATAGTCCTTACGTCGCCATAAAAACATAAATATTTAACAAATGCGTCTTACCTTCCAAACGTGGACATTAACTGCGTTAGACCACAAATTTTATGCCGCTTATAATACGAAATGTGATTATTTTAGAAGAACTACATTTACAACATAAAGGGCTTTTTGGACTTTATTGGTAATGAGCTGGTCATGTATGTCGATGGGTCGATGGCCGTTTGAGATGTAAATGATCTTAAGCAGGTAGCTGGACCCAACTAGCTGTGGAAAACAGAGAACCGTGATTTTGGCACATTTCGGGAGAGGTCTTACAGACATTAATAATATTTTTGTACTGCAGAATGCTAATCGTGCAATTTATAACCTGGGTCCAAAAGATTCGTTAAGATGTAAATTTAAAGAAATTATAATAATGAGTGTCGCTTCTCAATTTGTTTTTGATAATGTTATGTATGTACGCAAAAATATAAATGATTTTCCCAAAAATTGTGACGTATATTCTATTAATACTAGGAACAAGAAGAAACTTGTTACGCCTAGTACCCGATTACACGGGGTTAGTAACTCTTTTTTTGGGGCAATGTATACGTTTTTACAACAGGATCCCAGAAAACGTTCAACAATATTCAATTATAAAATTCAAAAGAATCGTTAAAGAGCGTTTGTGTGCTAAAGGATATTACAGCACTAATGACTTTCTAGTTGACTGTACACCTTGGGAATGAGATGATCGCCTCCAGGCTGTTTCAAATAACAAGAATATGTTTATTGTTGTAAATTATAAATTGACATTATAAAAAAAAAAATCCCACTGAGTTTCTTTCGCCGATTCTTCTCAGGTCTGAGGTATTATATTCCGAACCGGTGGTAAATTTTCGACAATCAATAAAAGTGTAAACACTTCTATTTTGAATAAAGATTTTTGACTTTGACTTTTGACTTTGACTATGAATTGAAATTTACTTGGTGGTAGGGCTTTGTACAAGCCCGTCTGGCTAGGTACCACCCACTCATCAGTTATTCTACAGCGAAATAACAGTACTCAGTATTGTTGTGTTCCGGTTTGAAGGGTTAGAGAGCCAGTGTAACTACAGGCACAAGGGACATAGCATCTTAGTGTACAATGTTGTCTATGGTCGTGATCTAGGTATATCATAAACAAAAATGCTGTCTCGAAAAAAAAAAGGTTTTCTCATAATGCTCTCTACCAAACGAAATAATTCTTATCATAATTAGAAACACATGTAGAGCATGAAAGTATTATGAGTGCTTGTCTTGATTTGAATCTGTTACATTTAGTTAACATACACGTATTGTATCCACTGTTCCACTTTCATAATAAATAGGTTGGTGACACATGACGATGTAAGGAATAGTTAAAATTTCTTACAGCGTCATTGTGGGGTGATGGTGACCACTTACCGTCAGGTGGCCCATATGCTCGTCCGCCAACCTATACCATAAAAAAAATAATTCTTTTCGATCGTATGTTTTGATTATTTTTATAGTATCATATATTATGATGAATCCCACTTTAGTATAATACTCTAAACACAAATATTCGTTCCTCAAAACCGAAAGTTTTTCCATCGAGAGGTAAGATACACAATACGAATTTATATATAGAAAATTAGTAGTTTATTAAAGCGTCCAAATATACTTACAATATCATGAAAAACCAATAATGTCGATGGTAACAGGTACAATTGAATTTGTTAAAATTTGAAACATACATATCATTGATAACAATTTAAAAATGCTCATACATGGAGGGAATAAACTAAAACAATTTGGTGTATTTTTAAACAAGAACAAACGATATGTTATCAGATCAGGGTTGCCAAAGACTATTCACCTAATTCCCCAAAAATGTAAGCGAAATTCCCCAAAGGCGGCAATTATCGATCGTTTTGGTATAATATAAAATTCCCCTCGTTTTCCCCGCACAGTGACAATCCCCACACCAATCCCCGATCGACTGGCGATTCCCCGCATTTTGGGGAGTTCCCCACACAGTGGCAACGCTGTATCAGATACATATATATTACATTATACATATATTTTAACATATCTTATTCATATTTTTTCTTTTCCAGCCACCTACGCTTGCAACACACTAGCCAATTCCGCTAATGTCAGGCAAATCAACATGAATATCTTCATTTAATTTACATTTAATAATAAAAAAGTTATAAAGCTCCTTAAATCCTTTTTGTTTTATTTTTCATCTTTATTATTTTCCTATGTAATTTATTACAAACTATTGTTACATTAAATTTCGTTTAATATTTTCATAAAATCGTTCCAGAGACAATATCCTTGATTATCTTTTGGACATCCTGCTATTTCCATAGCCACCCAACGAGGTGGGTTTTCTTTTGACAGTTTTGTTCCTTTTCGCAATTGTTCAACGGTTTGATAAACATAATTTACTTTCAACAAATCTAAATCAAATTCTTTGTTGTGCCATTTTTGAAATACTAATTTCCCGCCTAATGGGGTAGTTTCATATTGATCTGGCAACACATAATGCTTAAAGCCAATTGCCGCCATTACTGAATTCAAATTCGAATCATGTCCGTGTAACAGAGTGAATTTTGGCGCGTTTCGATTTTCAAATAAAGCTTTCATGTATTCTGTTAATGGTTTAGCTAGTTCTTTGGCTAAGATCGTACTATTGAAGCGAACGTTTTGATTTGCTTTTGTTATTTCTGCGAGAGATTTCCATTTGTCAGAGCTGTCGATTTTGCCCCAAGCTACTTTTTCTAAAGGCATTCCTTCATAGTAGCTCATTAAAAATGAATCTACGATCGAATTACCATAGGCTAACGGACCGATGATGTTAGGTTCATGTCCAATTTCATAATAAATATCATCTTTAGTATCAACAAAGCTACAAATATTATCCATTTTACAAGCTTCAGAATTTTTTAAATCAATAATTCCTTCCAAGTCTTCATATACTCCTTTAAGTTGAAGTTCGTTTAATTTTTGCTCCATTTCCTCATATATAACCTTTTTTAAAACATCCGATGTATTTCTTAAGATAGGATTAAATAATGGATCCATTTCTTCCGAGTTAATGCTGTGAACATTAACATTGCAAGAACTGAACGCACCTCGTACAAAAGCCTTTGCAGATTGACGTGTCCTTTGTCTTGTATTCGCATAAATGAAAATGGTATCCTTATCCGGACAACTTTCACTCAACAACTTTTCCTTTCGAAGCCACTTCACAATATAATCACCCATATACTCTTCTAATCTTGCACCTTTCGCTGTCAAAATACCCGGGTCTTGATTCCAATCAGGCCAAACATTTGGCGATAAATGTTCCAAGTTAGCTGTCAACGGTGTACGAATATTATGCCTACTTAATACGAAAACTTGTCTGAGTTCGTGTCCACTAACAATTAAAAACAAATTAAAAAAAATAAAAACGTCAAACTTTCCCGCCATTTTAAATTTTAACCGAACGAAATTAAATTAATTTTTGCACAATTATTTATAACTGTTTCGGTCGATCGAATCGACAACACTGATTACATTTCACTTAAGTTTATTTCATCATGCTCTCGTGCGGCACGAGAGCTAGTACTACGTTAGGCACGAGTCGTGCCTAACGTAGTACTAGCTATCACAAACGGACAATTATTTAGCGATTGCTTATAAAGTCAAGGTCACTTAACGCATCAATGTATTCATATCGTAGTCAATTAATGAACAATCATAATTTCCTGTTTGCAAAATTAGTCATTGTATTAACTAAGATACTTTTACACTTTTTTATATATCATCATAATATTCTTATTATTGTAATACCATAAGTGAAGAGTGTTCTTTTTAACGGGCGGAATAAAAATATATGTATAATTTGTCGATTAAATGAATAATAAGTTTTAATTTATTGCGAGTTACGATACTGATATATTATTAGATTATTAATATTATATAATAAGATTATCATATTGAGTGTTGTGAGTGACATATCTACGTCATTGGCTGGCAAGATTTAATAAAGATATCAATGTTTAATAATTAATTCAGATAAATGATGTTTTCCTTATTACCCAATGATGTTCTAGGAAACAGATATGTCATTAACGCGCGAAAAGTGAAGACTAGAAAACGTCCTAATTGGGACGTTTGCCTTTAGTCGTTTTCATCATAATTATGCCAGTAATACGTTATAATACATCATAATTATGTAGTAATACGTTTTGCGTAATTAAAACATCTAGTTATCCGTTTCACTTATTGTTTTTATCAAGCTATCCTTTTTACTTGTAACGAAATGTAAAATAAACGGTCGCCTGCGCGGCACACTTTTTTCTGTTGTTTAGTATGGCCCATTTGAGCTGATGCCTTATATTAATAAATTTGCCGCTATGAGCTCTATTCTTAAAATAGATCATTACGAAATTTCAAACAAGAATTTGCACCTGTAATTATTTTATTTTAGGTTACAATAATATAAAACCTCTTTCTATTACGAACCTCTTTCTATCAGGAAGTATAACTCTTGTTCTCTTTGTTGATAATCATATGTCCGGAACTTTCTTGTCTTTGTAAAGGTGTTTAGTTGTATGAAGTGCGTTGTTTCACGTGCGTTTCAATAATATAGGGTAACTGTCGCAATTGTGAATGCTGTTGTGAGATTTAAGTTTTTATCTCGAGAAATATTTTTTGATAGGTTTTTTTTTACAGTATTGTTCATCGTGTTTGTTATTTAATATATAATATAGCGAAGGCTTGGTGGAAATCTTGGTGTCCCACTACACATTTCATTTTTTTTCATTTAATTAATATTACCGTAGGGCACTAGGGGACCTGCCCAGGGCCCCCATCCTGAGAGGGCCCCGAACAACCAAAAATTTCTTTCTCCCGTCACGTATTTTCGAAATTGCCATATATGTAAAAAATAACTAACATATTTAAAGGCTAGTAGCTATAGTCGAAATTAAAAGTAGATAGCTCTAGACGTGCTTTGTGATAGTAATAGATGTACTTAAGCCATTTTAAGGTTTGGCTATAAGCAAATTATTTTTACATTGTAGTAAATATCTACCAAAAGGGCCCCAAATTCATGGGCATAATTCATAGGGTCAATAGGGCCCCAGCTAACTTGAGACGCTGTTATTATGCACTCTAATCATACTCACTGTACAAACCAGTACACAATTAATTATACAAGGTATTGCAGCTTGGCGTTAGAATATTCGACGAGTGCTGGTACCTACTCAAACGGTCTTACACAAAGCCCTACCATCTTATGGTTTGACTCAAAATCCTACCTGTAAAATGTGTCTTCTATTTTAACCTTAAAAATATAAAAGTTTAATTTATAAGATTTAAAGATATAGAAAGTCCGAAATTCATATCCTTACCTTTTACTCGTACTTCGTACTTGGCAAGCGGCCATATTGGCGTTACTCCAGCCATGGCTTCCCCGATGCCACCACAGTTGACGCTTTACTGTTTTAGAGTATTGACGCTACCCAGTTTGTTGAACATTCAATTGAAAGCCAAAAAGAAATATAATTTCATAAATCACGACTGAAATCTGAAATTATTAAATTTAATACAAACGTCATTAAAGCGCGGGAAAAATTGCGCGCTTTTCGTTCATAGAATTATAGAACAAAGGCTTTGTGTCATACATCCTTGTGTTTTGGATACTGATTAATATATCAGGTGAGTTGTTTGATTTTAATTAAAACTTTAGATAGTAATAATATGTTTTTATTCAAATATACTTGAATGCTCATATTTTTAGGAATATTAAGATTTCCTTATTGGTTTAGAAAGTTATTACGACATGGAGCTTACACAAAGAGGTCTTATATTAAAATATTGATCGTAAATTATTCGATACAACTTTTATAAACATTTCACTTGTGTTTATTGATTATTTTGAACAGCTGCTTTGTTGTGACTCCATTCATAATGTGTAATTCTGACGTCCAACAGACTGCGACGAGAGATCGGGACTTTTGCGTAGAAATGTCATTCGATTAAAATTTATTATGTTCAAAGTCTCAAGTGTTTTTTTTTTAATTTATTGATTTTTATGACTGTCATCTTACTTATAAATCAAACAACACGAAATTATGTTTTATGTTCTGTGTAAAATAAAGATAAAAGACAAAAAATTAACAGACTCAAAATAGCAACATATAATATGGTAGCTGATTTTCATGTCATCCTTTCTACTTTTTTTTTTGTTTAAATATCCAAATCTTTATCATCGGGTAAGACAAACTTAAAAACTAAATAGGTAGTATAAATGTTACATTTACCGATGTCTTTACGCACACAAAGATGTTTTTAGCCTTATAATATTATAATAATTAAATTGATGACGCTGTCTTTATAGCTTATAACATTTTGTTATATATGTCAGAATCATTTAGTAACTGTTCGTCATCTTTGATAATAAATCTCATCAACGCTAATTTTTATAAATCCATGTAGGTACCCATAAACTATCCCATACAAAAAAGTACATTTACTTATTTGTAAATGCACTCACAATATGCATTCAAAGCATTTTTTACATACAAATTAACTAACATAACAATAATTATATAATATATGTATCTCAATTCCAATTAAACATAGCACTTCCAGATTCATAAATTAAAAAAATGCAAATTGATTTTTAGGTTAGTATAAGTGTTCGTAAAAAATAACATTGGATATTATTTTATAATATTATTGATTTCATCGCCATTTTTGTTTCGCAATTTTATACCATATTTCATTACTATATAGTGCTATTTTGAGTATTATTAAAATTAAACTAGTCACTTGACAGTTAATTGACATTTACGATATGATTCTATGAGAGTGGTAACAGTGAAAGAAAGTTTAAAATACTGAAAGTTGTCTATGATTATCAAACACAGTAAAACACTAGTGAAAGTTGTCTATGATCATCAGTGTACTCTAGAAAAATAAACAACAATAAATTGACAAGGCTACATGTGAATCCAATCTTCAAAACATAAAAAAGTGTGATATTTTTTTATTGCAAGTTGTGTGTGCGTCACAATTACAAAGGCTTTGTAAACATAGAAATTACGCACACAACAATAATGTCATTATAAATCTTTCTTCACTCACACAAAACGAAAATACTGTTTGTAATACGCACACATGTATACTAAAACAGTATAAGCATAATAAAATATATTCTTACGCTACAATACTGTGGATAAATGACGTTATCGATGTTTTATAGGCATACAACCGTGTTAATACACATTAAGAAAAATGCGGTTATTTTAATCTTACAAACAGACACTCTAATTTTATTCAAGACATAAATTATCATCTGCAATTGAGAGCCGAGATGGCCCAGTGGTTAAAACGCGTGCATCTTAACCGATAATTGCGGGTTCAAACCAAGGCAAGCATCACTAAATATTCATGAGCTTCATTTGTGTTTATAATTGTGCTCGGCATAAGGAAAACGTCGTGAGGAATCCAAATGTGTGTTCCACCAACCTGCATTGGAACAGCGTGGTGTAATGTTCCAAACCTTCTCTTCAAAGTGAGAGGCGGCCTTATCCCAGCCGTGGGGAATTTACAGGCTGTTGTTGTATGTGCAGCTATCGTCCCATAATCACTGGGTCAAAAATCGTCATACCCTATTATAAGGAAATACTTGGTAAATGTTTAAAAGCGATATCGTAAACAAGCGTGTCGTACAAGAAAGGGTTATAATTTACGAATTCAGTTCATTCAAATCTCTCAGGTAAACAGGCCAGATATATTTGGATCCGAATCGAATGCGTACTTGTAGCTGAGAGTTTATAAACAGACGCCTACACTTTGAATTTACGGGCACGTGAATTAAAACTCGATTTTTGTACCTGCATCCTTTGTTTACGAATAAACTTATCAAGTGTTAATCACTACATATGTAGTATAAAACAAAGTCGCTTTCTCTGTCCCATTTATAGGGACCATTTATATGCTTAAATCTTTAAAAGTACGCAACGGATTTTGAAGCGGTGTTTTTTAATTGATAGAGTGATTCGAGGAGAAGGTTTTTGTATATAATACATGAAAAATATAGTAAAGAAACGCTGATAATTTTAGAAGTTTCTAATGTGATGTCGTAAATAAATTCTGTAGTACATTTAGTATTAACTTCGCAAAGACGAGTCGGGTCGCTAGTAATATTATATTCTGTGAAAACACTTTCGAATGAAATTGATTATATTGGTGGCTTTGTGCTAATTGGTTTGGTACCAACCACTCATCAGATATTCTAACCAAACAGTAGTACCCAGTATTGTTGTGTTCAGATTTCAAAAATGAATGAGCCAGTTTTAATGTCTATGGGCGTTAGTGACATTTAACATCAGGCATATTTGCAGTTCCACTGTCTATTTAGATTAAAAATAAAAATTGTCAATTGGACTTACAATCGAACTGTGGCATTTATTATCTGTGGAAGAAAGATTGGTATTTTTGGCGGGCTTTTTTGAAAAGTGACAATTTTCATTTGATAGAAATAAAAATGGCCGATTCAAATTGATTATAAGGTCAGATATAATTTACAAATTGTTCGTACATTGTTTACTTGTTCACCTACCTATATTAAAACAAAGAGTAATGCTTTATCCGATTATAATATACGAGATGACATATACGATTTTCCATTAACTGATTTGAAGCTGATTCCAGTAAACTTGTCAGTGTATTGCTTGAACATGACAAGTCTAGTTAAGTTTGTAACGTCATGTAACTTGAATATTTCATGACGTTAGTCGAAAACCGTCCGGCAGGCAACGACTTTATACTCAATGGATTTATCCTCCATCCAATCGCTTCTTTCTGTTTTCTGCCACTAATAAGTCTAGGATGGTTAACGCGTCGTAATTCGTAACTGTTCATGCCATAGTTTCATTGCGGCATCATGCAAACTAGAAGAGGAAATTGAATACGAGTTGTCTGTATGAATGATACTCGAAGTCTGGGGTGGTCTGGGGGGGGGGTGTATTGAAAACGGAGATCTAAAATAGTGGATCTTATTTGAGTAGGTTGCTAAACTGAGATGATGAGATGATGATTAGAACGCGTGCATTTTAACCGATGATTGCGGGTTCAAACCCAGGCAAGCACCACTATATATATGTGCTTAATTTGTGTATATATTTCATCTCATGCTCGACGGTGAAGGAAAACATCTTGAGGAAACCTGCATGTGTCTAATTTCATCGAAATTCTGCCACATTCTGGATTCCACCAACCCGCATTGGAACAGCGTGGTGGAATATGTTCCAAACCCTCTCCTTAATGGAAGAGGAGGCCTTATCTCAGCTTTTTAGTGGGAAATGTACAGGCTGTTACTTTACTTTACTTATTACTTTACTAAACAACATTAATTTCTATTATCTATTTCCCAACCGACAATGCCACTATTATTCTGTCAAAGGGTTTATCAACGAGCTTATTTCATTGATAGCAACTACATCTCATACTTAATTTGAGAAAGTATGTTTTTTTGTCTCTTGTGTTGAAAAATAAAACAATAATAATCAAGGGCTTATTAAAAAATACCACTTACCAATTGGTTTTCGAGATGAAAAGCTTGAGGAACTCAAATCTACAACAGACAGTTCTAATGATTAGAAGGTTATAGCACATAAATCCACACTGGATTTCTGTACTAATCCAATGAGTAGGTATAATATTTTTAAAAAGCTTTTCTTAACTATTATAATACACGAAGAAAACAAAATTTCTATCCCTATTTCAGTCATTGAATCATTGGTAAGCTTCCACGTGCGTTTTCCAACCTAAATCAACGAAATATTTAACTAAGAACTAAATATGTTTTTATTGAATATTTATTACTGTAAGGCCATGCATCTACCTACCCATAGTGTTCTAACGCACAGTCACTTTTCAAAGACATTAAAATAATCCAATAGACAATTACTGCTTTTATTTACGATACAATTAAACAATGTCAACCTATATTATAGGTACCAACAATAATTTAAATACTACGTAGTATAATGACCTGAAAATCTGTTTAAAACTTGGTTTTTAATGCCAAACAAAGTTATTTAGTGTCAAGGTTCCGGTCAAACAACCGGGCTATTTCTGGAAGCCATTTCTCTCCGCCATTTTGTTTTGATACAGACGCGAGACTCGGTCTGTTCAATAAACTTTTAGTTTTTTTAAATTAACTTACTTTACACACATTATTTGAACATAATTTAAATTTTTTATATTGATAATTGATAAATAATAAACAACCTTATTATATAAACATTATTTAAAAAAAAAGGATACGGTCTATTTAACTGTCATTATTTTTTTTTTTTTTTTTTTGTAAATAAGTCTAAAGTCGCTTTTTGCCATTATTGTTGCATTTAAATTTTTAAAGAAATAAATTTTATGTTTACAAAGCTTTATTGTGTTCTATTGATATCAGAAAGAGTTTTCTGAATAGTTATCATCGCTAAATTCAAAAGTGCTTGTATGATTTCATAACAATAATGCAAATGTATTTTACTAATTACATATATTAAAAAAAAAACCCTTTTGAGTTTATTTTATAGAGAATGGCTTATTTTCGGGAAGTTCAGAACAAGTTGCTTTAATAGCTGTCGTTTTGCCCAAACTATTGAAAAATACAGATGAATAATCCTATAATGTCACATTTTTTTATTTGACATTAATAATTACAATGATAATAAGACAAAACCGTATGAAAATACGTTTAAATTATGTTTAAAATACCACAAAGAGTAGACAATCACTCTCAATACAATATAGGAGCGGTATATACTAGATACGGCTGGTTTTGCTTGCTGATATTAACACTATGACATATTATGCTTATGTGTAATTTAGGTATATATAATATCTATACAAACAGCCTACTAGACAATCGAAAATATTTCAGAAATTGTCTATTTCTAAATATAATCCTCTATTATTAGTATTAATTATATTTCATATACCGTGTAATTAGTAGTTAAACAATAATAACTCATTACAATCATGACAATAATACAAGGATTAATGCCTATCCGGACAATAAAGACAGTGTTTACCGCTCAACTGTCAAACTCAGAGTTATTGCTGACATATTAATGGGGGGAAATAATTTTGCTCCTACGTGAGATTCGATTTGATCCCAGGACTTACAGTTAGCTGGTCAATAAACACCCACACACAAATATGCTTTGTTTATGTGGATATTTTCGTTACCATAGCAACGCTGCTGCGCTTTCATCAGACGGAAACGTTGATAACCTTGAATTAATATACGAAGTACAGATACAAAATAATATTTATATACGTACATCAATGATGTTTTAGTAAACAGATATGTTATTAACGCGCAAAAAGTGAAGACTAGAAAACGTCCTAATTGGGACGCTTGTCTTTAGTCGTTTTACGTAGTACCTAATACGTTAAAATACATCATAATTACGTAGTAATACATTTTGCGTAATATAAAACATCTAGTTATCCCTTTTACTTATTGTTTTTATCAAGCTATCCTTTTTACTTTTAACGAAATGTAATAATAAACTAAACTAAACGGTCCCCGGCGCGGCACACTTTTTTCTGTTGTTTAGTATGGATATAACATATCTGTTTATTAGAATATCATTGACATACATATAATGATTCCTGAACGATTGCAACACTGGAATGTATATTTATTTGAAAGTATATACGTTAATATATACATGAGTATCACATATGTACAATAATTTGATTTATGTCTGAAACCAAAAATTTACTCTGTGATAGTTATATGTAAACTCATCTGGCTAGGTACCACCCACTTATCACCATATTCTACCGTCAAACAGTGATACTTCGTATTATTTAGTTTTGAAGGGTGAGTGAGCCAGTATAACTACAAACACAAAGGTCACAAGTTCGTTCTCAAGGTTGGCGGCGCATTGGCAGAATAAAATGTATTAATAGTTTGTATATCTACGGATGGTAGTTTACTACTTACCATCCGGTGGCCTATTTGCTGATCCAACTACCTCTTTTGATTTAAATGAATGTCAATAAGACTTACAATCGAACTATGGTATTTATTATCTGTGGAAAAACAAATAGTACTTTTGGCGGGCTTTTATACAATTTGACGTTTCATAAAATTAAAAATGGCCACCTCTAATTGTTTACAAATTGATAAATTAACCAGTATGACTGCTTAGAGAACAATAAAATTAATATTTAAAATAACATAAACTGTACAAAAGACTTATCACTTTATGAATAGATTTTAACATAAGTTTTTTTTTTAATAAATAGAAGCACCTAATTATATTAAACAATTAAATAACATAAAAGCAAAGCAAAGTAATTCCTTACTGGCGAAATTTAAGCAACGCGCAACCGCACAAAACAAATGATAAACAAAACACACGTGGCGCCATCTTTTATCCACGTTAAAATAAACGATCAAGGTCATTGGCCTGTGCGACAAAATTGAGAAGGTCCCTCTAATTACGTTAAATCTTCCGATGCTCAATATCATTTGGAAATGGCTGGCGTCCATCCAAATTGGAACGATATGTGACATTTCATCATGATCTCGGGTTTCCCGAACTTTAAACCTTTGTAGGAAAATGTGATGATTGACTTTTTCTTTTCTTAGTAAGATTTGGGACGTTTGTTAATTAATGAGAGATGATTTCTTGGCTAGTATCGTAGCTAGTTTAAGAGAGAAAGTGAAGTGAAAGGTCGGGTAAATCTGTTTGAGTGTTTCTGTTATGAAATTCTCTATAACAGTCCGTAATTTGGAAGTTGGCAAAGTGAGCACCGTTACTCAGAAGTACTCATTATTAAAGTGATCTACAATTATGTTTATGTGAGTGTGCACCAGTTTTTACGCACACACGTAAACAACATAGGGATCATTTCAATACATGTTAGGGGCCATCCATAAATTACGTCACAAGTTAAGGGGGAGGGAGGGGGTCGACGTAGTGTGACATTGTGTGACAAGGGGGAGGGAGGGGTCCTAAATTTGGTGACGTCACATTTCAAAACTCTTTATAATCTAAGTGATCAGGGTTATACTTGAGACTTCTTCCCAGACGAGTCAATACAGAGGAAGGAAAAAGACATGTCGTAACTGTTCCTATAAAACTGTGTAAACCAGATTCTACGCTACATTTGAAACATAAAAATGGCACATTCTGTACTGCTACTATAAGAAATCTTGAATCGTTAGCTTCAATTTTGGGTCCTGATCAAGTTTTCTTTTTATCAATGGATGACAAAGGACGCGTGCCATTGGGTATAACAGCAGCAAACGCTCAAGCACCAATATTAATGCACCTTGATTATCGCGTAAAATTACCAGATCATGATTTCGTGGTCGCGGAAAAACATAAACTTATTCCCTCTGTCTATGCAGGCATTGTAATAAAGAAGGACGGTGAAGGGAAACCTGAAGCTGTGACCCACTCTGGGTTTTATAAAACCCGTATTTATTTTTACTTGTGATGGTAGTCCCGACGAAAATCCACGATACGATCGATGGATGCTATTTACATTGCCACAAATGCTCCAGGAAGAAGCTCCACAAATGCTTTCAACAGAGTGGAACGACGAATGGCGCCACTTAGTCGCGAACTTACTGGTGTTGTTTTAAAATATGACAATTTTGGTTCCCATCTCGATTCCAGTATTCGAACAACTGATTTGGAGTTAGAAAAACGAAACTTTGAGAGTGCAGGCATTGTGCTGGCTAATATTTGGAGCCAATTGGTGATAGATGATTTTCCTGTGGTTACCGAATAAATTAGGCCAACAGATACTGGACTGAATAATATACAGGCTAAGGAATTGAAGAATGATGCGACTTGGTACGCAAATCATGTGCGTGAATCACATTATTTATTACAAGTAGCAAAATGCGAGATTGTGGTGTACGACGATCTAGTCTTTGGCGACTGTTACAAGAGGGGTTTTAACCACCACCTGTTTTAATAAATCAGACGTCAAGCGGTTATGTAACCATAGAAAAAGATAACCCCGAGGGTAAATTCGCTCTACTGTTACTTCAGCTAGCTATGAATCTTCGAGCGTCATTACATTTGAAGCAAGTTCCGTATGATAGCTATAGCCTCAGTGTCGAGGCATACTTGTTTAAGCGATCATGAGACACCTGTGGTCTATATTTTGCATCATACACGGCCACTTATCAACACAAGGAATTACATAAGAAACAACAAGAAATGTTTCCCATCGCGAAGATTCGTCCTCAACCAATTGCTGCTAGACGTGCCAGAGAAATTCTTTGTATGGATGATGACGGTAATGCGGTATGGTTTGGTAAAAAAGATGTTGACACATCGAATCTTCCTGACATTCACAACCCTTACGAGAACGTAGTGGCTGCTATGCCAGTTATAAATAATTTAAAGGAGTGGGTTCAAAGTCCATGGACTCAAGATGATTAAGGTTGTTCTTTAATTAATAGTATTTATTTTGTTAATTCGTTTAAATGTTTGATTTGATCTAAATATTTAAAAAAAAAATTAAATTGAAATAAAAAAATACGTAACTGCTGTTTTAATTAAATAATTATTTCTAGATTTAAAAATAAGTATAAAATATGTGACGTCACACTAGGTAGGGGGGGGGGGTCTCACAAACGTGACCAGCTGTGACAAGGACGGGGGGAGGGGTAAAAAATAATGAAATTAGTGTGACGTAATTTATGGATGGCCCCTTATTGAAAATATCACGAAGAAACCTGCATGTTCCTAATTTCATTGAAATATTCAAACGTCTGGCAGAAGAGTGATAGAATTCGTTCCGAATCTTTTGGTCAATGGTAGAGGAAGCCTTAGTACTGTTGTCATTAAATCTGCCGTAGTGTAATAAAATGCCGTGAACTAACATCACCCATAGGCAATGAAGCTGTAAGAAATATTAACTATTCCTTACATCGTCAATTTGCCACCGACCATGAGAACTATGGTAAGATGTTATGTCCCTTGTGCCTGTAGTTACACTGGCTCACTCACCCTTCAAACCGAAACACAACAACACTAAGTACTGTTATTTGGCGGTAGAATAACTGATCAGTGGGTGGTACCCAGACGGGCTTGCACAAAGCGCTACCACCAAGTAAACCTATCACACCTCCACCATATAACCTATGGAATAGTTTTGGAATAATAAATTTAACGGTTTGTCATCGATGCGTTTCATAGGTTTACATTTTTACCACGTTTTTTGATCATAGCTCATTTTTGACTTTAGGTAGATAACGGCATTATAGTTATACCACGGCAGAAATAGCTTTTATAAATAGTAAGAATATCATGTACCAAAAATGTTTTCCTTCACCGCCGAGCACAGGATGAATTATAAACACAAATTCAGCACGTGAATATTCAGTAGTCCTTGCCTGGGTTGAACACGCAATCATCGGTTAAGATGCACGCGTTCTAACCATTGGCCCATCTCGGCATATTATAGTTACCTCACAAATCATGAAATATGTAGGTGTTGATATATCAACGAGTAAGCTTTAGTTTAGTTTAGCTTTAACGTGATGTCACCCGCCGTTTCGGTCTGGCGTCACTCTGGTTGGATTATCGCCATCTTTGTATCGATTTTCTTAGCATTTTTGATCACGAGTTTAGCGATGAGAGATTTCCTCGAAAGTTTATTGTAGGGTCGCCAACCTTTGTGATCTATTCTGTCTTGTAATAACGGTCACGTAAACCTATTGTGACTATTATGTGATGTTTTACTACCCAAAGATTGTGAATTTAAACGCGGATCAGCGCCTTTGTTGGTCACATGCTTATAATTATGGAAAAGTATTGTGATTCTGCTAGTGTGTAATAAGCATGGATGTAAGCAAGGATGTTCGTGGCATAGTAAAGAGTATATCCATTTGTCACTCACGGATTCTTTTTGATTTTTTTTGGGAACTATTCATCCGGTTTTTTGCATAAGAAGTTTGCTTTAATATCAAGTTTCATCTAAATCAAAAATCAAAAGAAACTTTATTCAAATGGGCTTTTACAAACACTTTTGAATTGTCATTTAAGAATTAAGTGAAGCTACCACCGGTTCGGAAAGTAGATTCTACCGAGAACCGGCAAGAAACTCAGTAGTTACTCTTTTTCAACATAAAAAAAATACAGTCATGTTAGTTAATAAATTTAAATTAATATATCCTGCCTGGAAGTCAACAGGTATTAATTCCACGGCTTTTTATCATCTACAAAATCTTGTATCGAATGCCTTTTTTACAAATGTATTATTCCACATACTCGATTGAGTGTTTTGGTCGTGAAAAAGTTCAATTCCATTCAATTTTTGGTTTAATGGCTTTTAGTTGTGCCGACAGGGCACAGAATAATTCGCCAATGTCACGTAGGATGGAGAAGACACGAAAGAGATTGATTGGTACAGTTGAGGAAACAAACATAATTAAATTTTGAAGACTAGCACAGTCGTTGTAATTTCCTTGTTAATCCTTAACCTAGAACAACACAAACATTAAGGGTTAATAATAAGATACAGTAAAAATAAAGTGAAAAAGTTATCGACAGATAGTTAGATTTTCACATTGACATTTGACGTTTTACGTTTGACATTCATAATATAAATCTCTCGCAAAATTGAAAACTTGGTTCGATCTAAATAAGTTAGATCATATATATTATCTGTCAGCATATTCACTTTTTCCGACAGGTATTCACGACACTAGTCGAGCCTTACTCAAAAAATAAAAACGAAAACATTCTTTATTCAAGTAATCTCATATATGCACTTTTGAGAAACCGAGTGTTAAACAGTCTTGACAAGAACCGATAACGAAAACAATAGTTAGTCATCTGCCATATTAATTACAGAGTATACCTTGATATGTAGACAAAAATTACAATATTATAAACACTAACAGCTTATGTAAATCAGACCACATGTGTCTATACACATGATCGTTACACAATTGAGACACTATCGCCAAAAAATAGTTCGAAACACAGGCGTGACTTTGGCGCGTAAATTAACATGCGATGTTAAATGTTTATTATTATTGTTTGTTATTTTGCAACGCAATACAAACAGACATGGTGTCTAGCGATGCTTTTGTTTTTAAATACGAGTTAGTTTTATCTATATATAGTTGTGTATGCCACGTGTTCGTACTATAACTGTTTGTAAAAATAGATTTATTGTAGGCGATTGGTACGTTTTTAGTGTATCGGTTATTTCAAATAAGGTATTAGGCTGACAAATGGACCTTGATAGATGACCCATTAACAAATGTTAAGAATCATTGAATCATAAATACACCAATGCTTAGAAATCAAGATGAAATATCCCTGTTGTGGCTCACCCTTCAAACTAGAATATAAGAATACTAGGTATTACTGTTTGGCGGTAGAATGCGCAATAACTGGTGGTACCTACATAAGTTTAGACTAAACTTTGCCGCCTGTTAGCCGATAAATTTCCCAATGCTAAACAAAATTCTGATTGGGAGCTTTTTTCACCAAGACAAGTTTCCTTGGGTGTTTTTTCTTCATTGCCTTACCTGAGCTGAATTAGACACATGAGATGAATAAAAGGTCACTATTTTAAGTTATGTTTAATATCATTTTAAATCTAGAAGATATATCGGTTTATACTTGGGGGAGGTCTTTATCCAACAGTGGACATCTTCCGGCTGCAATGATAAGGATATTTAAGTTTAGGTGGATTTAGTAGCGGCGTTTTTATTGCAACACACACACACACACACTTTTTACACTACAACGTTTACATATGTGACGTTTATACATTCTCAGGATCGTTATATCTTATCGAGTTATTTAATTAAAATACACACCTGTTTGATATCACAGAACCAATTGCGTCATGCTAATAGTTTAATTTTTAGACGCATAAAACTGCGAAATATAACTGTTTATGGAATGTAATATTTTATACTAAAAAGTTTTCCGATGTTTTTTCTTTTCAAAAGACACTCATTGTTAAGTATAGAATTAAATGTTATATTGCGATTCGTATGGTATAAAATTCATCAAAGTCCAAATACTCTCTCCAAGCTTAACTGGAAGACTGACAGGCTGTTATTAAACTTTTTTCTCTTCCCCAGCGATCATGCCGTCCGAAGTTATAACTGACAAATCGCTGCAGCGCGAACTAGCTGACTCCATCATCCGTATGGTGCCATTGGATGAAATACGCATATTGCTCGCCTGTGGGGCTAAGGTAATCACTATCGCTACATATTATATAAGTCCCCTGGCTGCGTCTGTCTGTCTGTATGTTTGCCATAAACTCCGAAACTGTTGAACGGATTTTCATGCGGTCTTCACTAATAGACAGAGGTATTAATAAGGAAGGTTTAGATTTATAATTTATTCACTTTTTGTAAATAAGTTGAAATAATACGACAATTTTTAAAGATATCGTTAACATAATCATAACAAAAATATATAAATAGAAGGTAAAAATTAAAAAAATACTTATGTCCACTTCACATAAAAAAAAAAACTTATGTTCGAATCTAAAAATACCAACATTAGACAAGTATTGCTTAAATATTTGGGCTTTAACGTTATGAATGATTGAATTCCTCGGCATAAAAAAATCTGATAACTAAGGAATAACAAGCACTTAATACGAAAGAAAAGAAATAGGATACTTAACAAACGACTCCGTTCTCCTCCCACGTGGGGATGAAGCCAACAACAGCTTATAATATTAGTTTTATTTTAGTTTCTGAGATATTTGAAATAGTCGTGGTTTTTGTCATGTAAATATTTTTTATACATATGTTTAGGTAAACGAGCCCGTGACACAGGGCCTACGTCCACTGCACTACGCGATCTGGCAGAGATACTTGGAGGCGACAAGGCTTTTACTCGTTCGAGGCTGTGATATAAACGCTAGAGATGATTGTGGTTACAGCGCACTGCATCTATCCGCTGAACACGGGTAAGTATCATCAAAACTATAGTATATAACAACCGTGTATCTGGTTGTCTTGGAAATTTAAGGTTTTTTTTTTCGCACTTCACATTAGCGGAACAATCTTTGCCCTTTCGGCATATTTTTTTTGTGCTATAGGTTTGCGGACGAGCATGAGCCACCTGATGGTAAGTGGTCACCACCGCCCATAGACATTGGCACTGTTAGAACCATTCTTTACATCGCCAATGCGCCACCAACTTTGGGAACTAAAATGGTATGTCCCTTGTGCATATAGTTACACTGGCTCACTCACCCTTGATTGTTTGGCGGTAGAATATCTGATGAGTGGGTGGTACTTACCCAGATGGGCTTGCACAAAGCCGTACCACCAAATCCAAAATAAAAATAAAGTATTTTTACATGTATAATCTCACCCAGATACAAGGAGTTGGTGAAGCTGTTGCTGGAGAGTGGAGCTGCTGTCGATTACCGTCCAGATACCGGCGAGGAGTTTCCCCGCACCACGCTCTGTGATGAACCCCTAAGGCTTGCGATACGTAACAAACATTATGTAAGTATTACAGTCACAAAAACGGGATATACACCAAGTATTTTATTTTTATTTGATGGATCTCGATATTTCGACGAATGTCTTGTTCCCCAGACTTTAATGTAAGTAAAAGTAAGGTTAACCTTTCCAAAAAACATTTTACTACTACAAAAACGCCATATACCATATCCTATTAAGGCTATCTGAACTCGGGAGCCTCCTGACATACGATTTTTGTTTATTTCTTGATTGTATTCTTAAAAAATATCTACATTGTTATTTTTTGTCGTAAAGTCATTGGGCTTCCTCCTCCTATATTACGGGTAGTGCTCACCAACATTATCATTATCAAAAAAACATTTGCAGTAAAGTCATTTCGCTGGCCGGACTCTGGAAATTAGAAATGTCTCCCTGTAACGTGGCAAGCTCGTAAATCCCTTGATCCTGAACCCTTTCCAATTAGCTTTGCCTTTCTACGGACTATGAAAATATGAGAATAGATTGTATTTTAAACAAATATGTCCTGCATTGTTAACTGGTCGCCTTAAACATTGACTGCAGTGGACAAAGGAAAAAGGTGTCATAATGTCTTATAACCTTTTTAGCTTACCATATACCGAAATAAAGCTTTTTATTCCAGGAAGTGGCCCGTCTTCTTTTGGAACACGGAGCTGACCCAAACAAACGTTACTTCTTTGGTTCAGAGATAAATCTCGTCTCGGATCCCGAGTATTTGGAGCTGTTGTTGATGTTTGGAGCCAATCCTGACTCCAGGGACAGAGCTGGCCTTACGCCGTTGATGAAGGCTGCTAGACAAAGAAAGGTAATGTTTTACCAAACTAGCCATACTTAAATAAGATAACTTGAAGGATAGATCTGTTATTTCAGGTAGACCCTGAATCTCCCAGATATACACCAAATTAAAATCCCAACAAAAAACCAAATCAAAATATACTTTTTTCAACAAGCTCATTAAAACAAATTATATTAAGTGAATCTATCACCGGTTCGGAATGCAGTTTCTACCGTGAGGAATCGGCAAGCAACTGAGTCACTATCATATTCTGTGGTGAATTTAAATTGTTTGGTGATTAAAACTATTTTTTTTTTTCATCCAGTATTTTACAAAACGGAATACTAGTGTTACCAAAAAGTATTTACATGAAATGTTCGTTTCTTGAATACAAATTAATATGAGCCTCAATATTATGTTCAGGGTATCGAATCAGTGCTGATGCTGATCAGCTACGGGGCGGATGTCAACGCGATCGCCGACGCGAGGAATGACTACCGAACGGTCATGCATTACGCCGTTTTGGGTGGTGAGATATTAATCTTTAAATATTATTTCTGAAAAAAACGAAAATCAGCTAAAGTTACGCAAAATATTGACGTACCATCATTGATTTTGGACAATCTATGATGTTCATTATGGATTCGCGAAAAAAAAACACCTCGCCTCATTGCCTCCACTGGTGAGGAGGGCTGGTTCGTTTTTGTCTAGAGGATCGGAATTGCGATTCAACGAAGAAATACTGTTAGCATTCTTGCCACCATTCCAGGCGATCAAGATTTATACAGAAACTAGTTTTAGTTCATATTTGTATATTTAAATTTAAGCTGTTGTTAATTCTTATGTTAATAAATTTTTGCGAAAAAATGGTATTTAGGATATCTGCGAAGTTGTTATCGGAACTTCTGTAGTAAAAACAGGATAGAGGATTTACGATAGTTAAGTGGAATTTTATATTTATAATATTATTAGTAATAATATTAGTAAGTTTTATATCTAAATAAGAATCATGTATAGCAGATCTCGTGGAGTATTTAAATCTGAGTTATATAGATTAAAATAGAGTATAGAATATTAAAAGAACTGATTATAGTTTTATTGGTATCACTTTGATTGACTAAGACATATTTTGTGAAGCCAATTAAATGGCACGGTTTAAAAACAGAATTTTGGAAGACAATTTTCCTAATGTAAGGTTTTTTTTTTAATGTATAGTAATTTTATTATTAATCTCCAATGAATAAGAACATGCAAATCAGAAATAAATCAAGAATGCTAGCAATATTTCCAGGTTCTGAGGCAGTTTCGATTTTTTGAGGTATAAATAGACCAAACCTGTCACCAGTGGACGGATTAAAAGACTGATGAATTTTGTAAATAGCATATTCTGCTACCTGGAGTAATCCAGAGGTCAAAGAGGTTTCTGTAAATATTGCAGAGAGAGGGACGCCAAAACGCTGCCAGCAACCGATCGTTTCTCTTATTTCAGATGGAGAACTACATCTAGCTGATTATATCAAATAAAAGATTTTAAATTGACATGGTTATTAATTATTATTATTATTAATTAAAAAAAATATATATTATTAAAGAGCTGAGATGGCCCAGTGGTTAGAACGCGTGCATCTTAACCGATGATTGCGGGTTCAAACCCAGGCAAGCACCACTATATATATGTGCTTAATTGAGTTTATAATTCATCTCATGCTCGGCGGTGAAGGAAAACATCGTGAGGAAACCTGCATTCCACCAACCCGCATTGGAACAGCGTGGTGGAATACGTTCCAAACCCTCTCCTTAATGGAAGAGAGGCCTTATCTCAGCAGTGGGAAATTTACAGGCTGTTACTTTACTTTACTTTATTTTTATTATTAAAGTAATTAATTTCGGAATATTTACCATGTTTATTATTTTTGTTCGGTGAAGCTCGATATTTCGACATTGTCTACGAATGTCTTGTTCACGAGACTGAAGTTTGCGGGTAGATGTTGATAATGTTAGAAGCGTCCGTATCGGACTACCTCCTTTCTCGTACGTTTGTTAAACACCGGTCACCCCTACTGTTGTCACTTTCACCCCTACCAATGTCACTAGTTATATTTATTTTATGTACACTCGACATTCGATCCCGCGTTTTGCAGACGAATCTCACCGTATCGATTCGCAATTTTAAATAAGACTCGTAGACGCGAACAAATATTTTTGGAAGATTTATATCCAAATGATCTGTATGTTACAATAGAATCAATTAGAAGCAAAGAATATTATAAATATTGCTTCAGCATTTTCTCAAGCCCATTTCTGTTTCAGGCAGCACAGAAGTAGTGAATCTCTTGATCAAGCAAGGGGCCAGAGTCAACTATGAATGTCCTGACTTGAACAAGCCGAGTCCATTGGACCTCGCGATATTGAAAGGGGATGTGGCTATGCTGCAACTTCTGTTATCAGCTGGTGAGTTTCTGCATAGCATGCAATAGCATTTTTCCATGATTCAGATAATATGTAAAAGATCTGATGATCTGTGGTCAAACGCGATGATATTTCGATATAGACTATTTTATTAATCTCTATGAAATAAATGAGCCGAGATGGCCCAGTGGTTAGAACACGTGCATCTTAACCGATGATTTCGGGTTCAAGCCCAGACAAGCAGCACTATATATATGTGCTTAATTTATGTTTATAAATTATCTCTTGCTCGGCTGTGAAGGAAAACATCGTGAGGAAACCTGCAGGTGTATTTCACCAACCCGCATTGGAATGGTGGAATATGTTCCATGCCCTCTCCTTAATGGGAGAGGAGGCCATTAGCCCAGCAGTGGAAAATTTACAGGCTGTTACTTTACTAATTTCCACTAATATATTCTTAATATTACACACAATTATTTACCGGAAATAAATTTTATAAGTATTTAAATATGTTAGTTCTGTAGCTTTAAACGCAATGACCATTAAACCTTTCAATTCCAGGAGCTCGAGTAAACTCGTCCAGCTCAGTAATCGGTACACCTCTACACGTGGCCTGTTCGGACAACATATCGAACAGAAAGGAAATTGTTAAGGTAGGCTACATATATTCCATGCACGAATCCATATACTGATAGCAGAACATGCAACGAGTTTTAGGGGAGTTTTTAGTGAATGATATTATACCACTTGGTTCTAGCCCCTATGTGTTTGACGACCTCCGTGGTCGAGTGGTGTGTACACCGGTTCTCATGGGTACGCCACTCCGAGGTCCCGGGTTCGATTCTCGGCCGAGTCAATGTAGATTATCATTAGTTTTCTATGTTGTCTTGGGTCTGGGTGTTTGTGGTACCGTCGTTACTTCTGATTTTCCATAACACAAGTGCTTTAGCTACTTACATTGGGATCAGAGTAATGTATGTGATGTTGTCTTATATTTATATTTATATGTGTAGGTACCTACTGATTAGATGTTCTACTGCTATATAGCAATACTTAGGTATTGGTGTGCTTGGAAGGTGACTGAATATAAAAGGCACAAGGAACATAACATCTTTATGTAAGGGAAACTTCCAAGTTTGGTGGCGCATTGGCGATGTAAAGTTTGTATTTCTCACAGCGCCAGTGTCTATGGGTGGTACTTATCATCCCGTTTGTCAGTTTGCCTACATATTTTAATATTTATTGAGTTGTATTCGTTATTATTTCATAATGTAAGTTTTTACTGCACCACCATATTGCCGTCTTCCATACACATTATCCTTCTAACCCAAAGGTTGTCTGGAAGAAATGGCTTATAAGCCATAAGACCGCCTTTTGCTTGGCCAATTTTGTTTTAAAGAAAATATATTTTGTATCTGTATGTAAATTTGGTGTGCAATAAAGAGTTAAATAAATAAATATAAAAAACATAATTAGCTGCGTATTGCAATTTCACCAGCTTTATTTAGAATATCGTATTTTTGTTCTGTATGGATCAAGTGTTGGGCCACAAAAGGGATGACTGAAAGACAATTGCATGTTGCGGAGATGAGAATGCTAAGAGGAATGTGTGGTGTTTGTTACGCGAATGGATAGAGCAAGGAATGACTACATAAGAGGAAGTTTGAAAGTGACACCGATAGCCGAGAGGTTGTGGAAGTTGTCTGTCATGGTATGGGCATGCAATGCGGAGGAATGAGGAACATATTGTGAAGAAAGCCTTGAGCATGGCTGTGGATGGATATAGAGGTAGAGGACAATCAAGGAAACGATGGATGGATTGTGTGAAAGACGATATGGTTGTAAAGAATGTTACTTGTGAGATGACGTCTGACAGAGAAGTATGGAAGGAGAAGACATGCTGCGCCTACCCCTAATAAAATTGGGATAAGGGCAGGAGGATGATGATGATCGTATTTTTGTTAAGATTGCTTCAAAAGCGAATGTATAATAAGCATGTTACTACGATACTTTTTTTTTAATTCTAGATCCTTCTAGAAAGTGGTGCAGATCCAAATCTAAAAGTTTACAATGAAGATGACGGCGCTCAATTGCGACCGGCCCTAGCGGAGTACCTCGCCAGTAACACGGAGCCCTGTGCAGAGACTGTAGCCCTATTGCTTAGATATGGAGCTAGGGTAAGTTATTCTAGAATCTTATTTTGTACAGATTTAACTCTGCAGATTACGATTTAACGAAAAATGATGCGTTAAATTGCAATTATATTTCACGATTCACATTATTTCGACAGTTTAAAATCTGACGAGACAGATTGTAATCTATTGAATTTTGTAATCTTACTGTAACATATAGTAAAAGTAAAGTAACAGCCTGTACATTTCCCACTGCTGAGATAAGGCCTCCTCTTCCATTAAGGAGAGGGCTTGAAACATATTCCACCACGCTGTTCCAGTGCGGGTTGGTGGAATGCACATATGGCAGAATTTCGATGAAATTAGACACATGCAGGTTTCCTCACGATGTTTTCCTTCACCGCCGAGCACGATGAATTATAAATACAAATTAAGCACATATATATAGAGGTGCTTGCCTGGGTTTGAACCCGCAATCATCGGTTAAGAGTGCACGAGTTTTAACCACTGGGTTCTGGTTCTAACACTATATATACATATAGATATATGTTTATATAATATTTGCAGGTCATAATGAAAACCCAGTTCCGAGACCCGGATGGCATCCTGAACCATCTTCAAAATGTAACCTCTGAAGAATACGAACACATATTCTACCGTCTCCTAGAAGCCGCGGAGGCCTTCGACTTATGTATGATAAAGAGAAATAATGTTCTGAAACCCAATCAAAAACAGTCCCTAATCGAAAGTGCTAAGACTCCAATTTCCTTACTAGCTCAAGCTAGAATATATCTGCGTAAATTCTTCGGTACCTCACTCGTAAATATTGTTAAAAAGCTGGAAGTACCGATAACTCTTCACAGTTACTTGCTTTTTGAGTATAAATAATTGCATTGATATCAAATTCTTGGCATTATTTTACATTGTGGCAGAACGTCAAATTCTTTTGCCCATTAGTTAAGTTTTTATTCAATGTTGCTAGCTGTCAATGTTACCTCCAATAAAGGGGTAATTGTACAGGGATGGAAATGAAGGGAATTTGTTGATTTTTATGAAAATTAAAGTGTAGGATTAACGGGCATCCGGGGATGTAGCCCATTATAAATTTATAAAACTTTTTTATAATTTTTTTTTTGAAAATAAAAGGATCTCTTTGGTGCCCCAAGGTGTGCAGGCCTTTAAATTCCTGGTAGTTTGTATGCTTATATATGCCGTAGGTAATGATGGATTAATACATTTTTCATAGATTTATATAAAACAATATGTTTTATGACTAGCTTTGGTTTGTTAAGGTCATTGTTTATATAACGAATATATAAATAAAAAGGAGAAAATATTTTTTTAAATGATTGTCTGTATTAGTTTGTCTTTTTTTATTAAATTGAATAGTTTTTCGATAAATAAAGTTAATCTTGAATTACTATGTTATATCCTGTATATCATGTTATATTCAATGATTTTCGAATTGATAAAAATATTTGCTTTTTATTATAAAATAGTTGATATGATTTTCGTAGTCTGATTTTAAAATATTGTGATATTTTGTGATACACTTTAGGTTAAGATTTATATTAAATATCTCAATGTATTACAAATACTCATATATTCGACTGGATTATATATTTTAAATAAATAAAGTTTGTGTGTAAATGTTTTTATTTATTTTTATTTCCTGTGTTACTACGTCAAAATACTTTCTTTAAAATAAAATTATCTTAAGCAAACAATCTTACTCTACGTGATCTAAACTTTTTGCGTATACAATTAGCTTCAAAATTAAATAAAAAACACGAATAGAGTCGAATTAAGCCATGAAATTTTACAGTACTCAAGTGAAAATCAATCGCAGTACTGGGCTAATCGACTTATGAGACTGAAGTAAACCTACGATACAAATCCACCGAGAATACTATCTCATTGTGTTATTTATTTGGTGCATTGCCAACAAAATACTCTCTAATACATTGTAATACTAACACATATTAAGTTAAGAACTAGAGGTATCATAATTATAATTGCTATCGACATTCAAACGAGGCAGGCAATATAATAGGTTGGGGAAAAAGTTTCTTCGTATTTTATATGAAAATTCAAAAAGTTTTTTTTTATAGTTTATTTACATTTGACTAAAGTATGTAGGTGCCATTTTGTTCCATAACTTTTTGCCATCTTGTTGGTAGTGACATGATCCCATTGCTGTAAAAATTTTGGGGCTTCGAAAAACTGCGACAAGTGGTTTTGGCAGTCCTCTCGTGATGTTAACCTGACACTGCCTAAGGAATTCTGCAGAGACTGAAACAGATGAAAATCTGAAGGTGCAAAGTCAGGACTATATGGCGGATGCATTAATACCTCCCAGCCAAACTCTCGTAATTTTTGTTGAGTGGCTAAAGATGTGTGAGGTCTAGCGTTGTCATGGTGAAAAACCACACCCCTTCTGTTGATCAATTCTGGCCGCTTTCTCTCAATTTCTTGCTTCAATCTCATCAATTATTCGCAATACAGATCTGAATCGATGGTCCTGCCGGGTGGTAACAGCTCATAATGAATGATGCCCTTCCAATCCCACCATACACACAGTATTACCTTGTTGTGAGTTAATCCGGGTTTTGCCACAGTCTGTGAAGCTTGACCGGCCTTTGACCACGATCTTTTTCGCACGTTCTTGTCGTATGGGATCCACTTTTCATCACCAGTTATCAGCTTCTTCGAAAAATGGTTCGGTTTCATTACGTCGTAATAAAGAATCACAAATGAGTACACGGTTCATTAGGTTTCTTTCAGTGAGTTCATGAGGCACCCATATATCGAGCTTTTTTGTGTACCCAGCTTTATCTTCATCAGCTTATCAATTGCCAGTTCTTCAGCTACATCGTAACTACTAATATGCCGATCTTGCTCCACTTTTTCAAAAATGGCATCAATTTTGTCCGTAACAGGGCGACCAGAGCGAGATGCATCTTTGATATCAAAATTTCCGGCTTGAAAACGCTTAAACCAAACTTGCGCTACTCTCACAGATACTGCATTAGGTCCATAAACATCACAAATTTTTTTCGCGGCTTGAGTTGCATTTTTACCTTTTTTATAGTAAAATTTTAAAATGTATCGAATTTCTTCTTTAGATTCACTCATTTTAACAACAACAAAAACAAATGAAAATCACACAAATTCCTATTTGAATTTGGAAGTGCCTTCTAAAGAAATTAAAACTTTTTAATGATACCAAAACCAGCCAGATACAAATGGTATAGCCAAAGAGATTTTATTACAAGTTCATACATACGATATGCGAAAAGACTTTTTCCCCAACCTAATATTTAGTTACTTAAAATAAAATGTTTTGGTGTAGTTTTCAACAGAACGAATGTTTAAGATCCTCAAAATAAGCGGTGTACTATCTACGATAATGTACAATTTTCGATACAAAGAAAATGCGCACTGTCTGTAAGATACAAATCATCATTCAGACGCATCAAAGAAATTTGATGAGTGAACTAGTATTCAATTTGCATATTAAATTCGTTAGGCTGTTTTATAGAAAGTCTGCATATCTATCAGTTTTGGCTACTAGATTTAAAAAATAAATTACTAAGAAATATTTTTAATATTCACTTTTCTTATATGAAGAAACTACGGATTTAATATAAATAGGAAGTCACAAAGGGCAAATAAAAACGATTTTGGACAAATTATAGAATGTATGACCAATTATAAATGTAATGTTTACAGAACCGCGCTAAAATTATCTTTTTATAATAATATATAGGTAAATTAAATAAATATGGCAATGGCAACATTAGAAATAACGTCAAATTTCGTGACTTGTCAAATAATCACAATTTCTGGAAAGCCACGCTCAAAACATAACAAAAGGACTCAGGAGTTTAAATTAAAACTTAGCAAAACTATTTACAATGGCTGACAAGCAAAAGGTTGATCTAGGTTTGTTGGAAGAGGACGACGAATTCGAAGAATTTCCCACCGAGCGTTAGTATTACTGCGTCGTATTAAATTTGATACAGAATTTCAGTTTTATTTCGTGCTCTTAACTAACAATTTTTTTTAAAAACGTCAATCGTTTTTACTGGTGTAACAATGGAATCGAATAATTTAAAAAATAATATAACTTTTTTTGTATATCTATATGCCTAAACTGGCAAAGGCATCATAGTTCAGTTCATTAAAGAGGTTTAATGTTATTGATTTAAAATATTTAGAAAAACTTAATATTTATATTTGTTTAATAGATTGGGGTACAGAGGATGCTGATGATGAAGATGTATCAGTGTGGGAAGACAACTGGGAGGATGACATCGTACAAGATGACTTCAATCAACAACTAAAGTATGTAACTTGATATATAACCTCATAACTATTTGTAGAGATAATTTTAGTATTTTTAAGTCTATTTACTTGAGGCTATTCTAATTTCAAAAAAATTAAGACTATAAAAGACCTTTGACACTGAAAGTAACAGCCCATAAATTTCCCACGGCTGGGATAAGGCCTCCTCTTTCGTTGAGGTGAGGGTTTGGAACATATTCCACCACACTGTTCCAATGCAGGTTGGTTAAATGCACATGTGGCAGAATTTCGATGAAATTAGACACATGCAGGTTTGCTCACAATGTTTTCCTTCACCGCCAAGATGAATTCTAAACTTTGACACTGAATTGACACTATTAGTGTTGAGCTAGGCGAAGCTTACTGCTATTTGAGTAAAAACCAACCATGTCGTACTCACTTCTACTTTATAGAGTTTATCGTTATAAAGGATGACATTACAAAGAGTTTACACTGTATATTGTTTATGAACAAACTTGACTGAATACTGTTATCCAACACCTTTCATTCTTGTTAATAAGTTGCCCTTAAATACCCCCCAACAGGGGGTCTGTTGGGGGAAAGCCTTCTTTCTTTTTAAGCTTTGTCACCATACTTTACCATGGTACATCCAAATGCATATTTTCTGATACTGTTATGAAATCAGTACATTTAAATAGTTGAAGCAAAATTTTGTATTGCAATTATAAAATTTTTATTTTATCAAATATAACAGCATACTTTTATTTGTTACAGGCAACAACTGGAGAAACTTCGTGAACAGAACATGAGTTAATTTAGGCATTAAATTTGAAAACTGCCCAGCAGTTAAAATATTCTTTTCTTTTTATTTTATTCATTAAGTTGTCATAAAATTAAATTAATAAAGTAAAATATTGTTTTATTGAATTGTATTACCCTACCCTAGAATTAAGTGCATGTTAAATCTGCATTTAGAATGGGTATGATAATAGCTCAAACGAGTTGGCATTGATCTGTTTTTGTACTATTGAAAGAGTGAGGCACATTGTAGTGCTCAAAATTCCTTGTTTTAACAGCAGGATATAATGGATCTACATAACCATGAAGGAGTCTGATAAAAAATGATTACTATTATATTTTTTGCTTAAGGTGGGTTAAATTAAATTTTAAACCTATTTTTTGTGATATTATTTGGTATATAAGTATTATATTATACTGCAAATAAAAACAAATTCATAACTTACATTTTTTTCTTATTTTTTTAATTTCCAGTAAATAATTTGATATCCATAATTGACCTAACTGAATCAATCAGATGATAAAATTCGTATCAATAACATTCCTGATGAACTATATTTATATATACAATTGTTACATTTATTTTTTGATAGTTTTAAGTAGGGTTGTTGAGGAAGAGGATTTGTCACGCGTAAAGAGGATGCGGGTGAGGATGAGGATATTTTTCGAGAAAGAGGATGCGGATGAGGAAGTGGATTAGGAAGATGGAAATTAAAAATACTAGCGAAC
Source organism: Vanessa cardui (assembly GCF_905220365.1). Classification (NCBI taxonomy): domain Eukaryota; kingdom Metazoa; phylum Arthropoda; class Insecta; order Lepidoptera; family Nymphalidae; genus Vanessa; species Vanessa cardui. The sequence goes on from NC_061151.1 coordinate 3,612,672, forward strand.
CCAACCAAAAAGCCGCTATCCTGTCAGTTTATAACATACATACACTAAAAATAATAAAACTATTCTCAAAACACACAATAAACAATCATCAAAATCGGTCCAGCCGTTATGAAGGAGTTCAATAACAACACAAGCACACAAAAAAGATGAGTGAATAATACAATTTATTTTAGGAATTCAAATGATATGTAGTATATAATAAGTGATAGTTTATAATTCTTTATTAATTACTTAAGTCGAATATATTATTCATCAAAATAAAGGTTAGTATTCCTTAGATAAATAATCCATAGAAGTTAGGCCGTACAGCTCCCAAATATTTCTGATCATTTTTCCACCATAGAAGACTATGTTCATGCAAAATGGACTCATTTTACTTTAATGTCGTTATTTAATAGCAACTTTAGTACGACGCACCTATCATCTATTGGTAATATTTCATTTTCATCGTCACTATTTGGTTCAGAGGCTAGCATTTCGGCTAACATTGACTGTACAATCTTACCCGTGGAATCGGTGGCTGTCGGGCAGGATGTGTCTTTTAGTAGACACGGTAGCTTCAGGTTCCTCATAAATTGCTCTAAAAATTGGAGGAAGCGATAGAGGAAGAGGATTTTTAAATTTCATTTATGAGGATGCGGTATCGGTTGAGGAACCCAAAATTTGCGGAACTTTCGCATTATGAGGAAGCGGAAGAGGAATCCTCAACAACCCTAGTTTTAAGCAGAGACAGTTATTAAAAGCAAATAACGTTGCTGAGCGAACAAAAAGCATTTGCGAAGTTGTCTATTATTTTATTATGTAGTATTTTAATATCTTCCTTTTATAGTAGGTACAAAAAGAAAACAAATTATAAAAAAAATTATTTATTTCTAAAATTTACACTACAATTAACTACTGAAACATGAGACCGGCTCAATTATCAATGAATAAAAATACAAACAGTTACAGTTGGCTACAAGTTGATTGCCGATGGGGCCTGAAGTAACCAGTGATTGGTCGTTAGTATAAATAAAAAATCTCATTATCAATGATAGATTTCTTTGTATTTTAATATCTAATTGATTCGATTTTTTTTTGTTTTATTTACACCCTCGTTGAAACAACCTTGACCCTTTACTTGGAACAGTTTTCAGTTTGTTTGCAGTTTAGATGCATATATGGGAAATACACCATTATTACAATTTAAGTGCATTCAGCAGATGGTGTACTGTTCTAATAGACCATAGACACTACCTAAGGTCCCCCATAAGGCTTTCATGACGAATACATAATTACATAGTAACCTCGATATACTCGAGAAAAAAACCAATACAAAAATTTTGAGTACAGTATAATAATTGTTAAAAAAAAATGGTTAATAAAATATTATCTAACTTATATACAACATATAGAACACAGTAATCATAACAAAAGGCACATTTTAACGACTTCAGACGTTTTCATGGCAAATCGGCATATACAGTCATTTATCACGAATTTACTTACATTCATAAAACATTGAAAATGCCGACTTGACATGATGTTTTAACATAGGATTTTTATAGCTTTTTTCATTTTTTTTTAATCTCAGGCTATTGGCTTATTCTTTATATACTCGCCGCATGAATAGCTTAACATAATAACTCCTTCGCATAGCTGGATAGCCATCATACAATTAGCTATTTAAAAAGATCACTTACATTTTCTTTTAAACATATATTCATGTAAAAAACGGTATGATTTAAAAAAGTTAGAAATAAAATCACAGAGTACACACATTTTTACAAAATCATCAATGTGAATACCTATTGATATAGGAGAAATTTATATATAAACGTCTTACTATTATTTCAAATCCTCTCTTTTAAGAAGCACATATAGTACGACACAAGTTAGATGTAGCATCGGAAAATGCAATGGAATGAAAATAAAACCGATTACTGGCGATTTACACAACCAATAGAAATAGCTCCCTATCGCGCCATTCGACGCTATTCGTCGCTATAGATTCTCGCGTCAGAGAAAGCAAGTGCATGTAAATCGACGCGTCATATATTAGGTCATATGATATTATAAGTTATTTACCTTTGTGCAAAGATCATATTCGCATGAGAAATGAATATCGATAATTTGGGTTAGCGTACTCAATTCGGATGTGATCGGTTTTACGAATTTTGCCGATGCTACACCTAAGTTGTGTCGTACTATAACTAGATATTATTATTTGATTATTATAGTACAACCAGTCTTTATTTCCCAAGTACATTGGTTAAAAATTGATGTTTCCATCTGCTTCGGTCGGCGCAAATTGGTACACATCTGCCGACTCCTGAGGTTGGGTGTTACGATCTTCTTGATCGACGAAGTAGTTATCCAAGATATGGAGAGCTTTCTTATAGATCTATATGAGAACAAAATATATAATTAGTTATTAAGTAAAAAGTACAGAGGACGTTTTTTGACGAGTTTGAATGGGTACTTTTTTATTTATAAAGTAATTTCGGTACCCACCGTAAAAGAACATAAATAAACAGTTACTTGCGCATTTATAATATAAGTATAGTCTATACTCGCAGGCACAGCTAGTTTTATAGACTAGTTTGAATTTAACAAAAAAAAAAATTATTGTAGCCAAGTCACTTCTTATTGCATCACTTATCTCCCAGTGAAAATCCCGTCAAAATTGGTCGAAACAAACAGGCAGACAAAAATGGTAATAAGTATTATTTTCATATATGTACCATGCATACATACATGCATTGAGTAAAAAGGGATATTTTAATATTACAAACAGACACTCCTATTTTATTACATGTATAGATAATAATTATAAAACCACCCAACATTGAGTGGTCAAAGCCTATACAATGTTATGATTCCCATTTCGCCTAAAATTACACTGGCTTACTCAAATTTCAATGCGAACTTATCAATAAAAATAAATTAATGTTTGTTCGTAACTAACTAACCGCCTTGTGGATTGTGAGCATTGTGATTATAGATAAAGAGTTTTTGAGTAAAGGTTGTTTAACTTCGATAATCGACTTAGAACTTGGTGAAATTTCAGTAACATAATTACTATAATATCTAACACTTCAAACTTGCCTCATATTTGTGTCACAGAATATCTTTATATCAGATACACAACAGATTATCACACAACTATTACTCTTTACAACTACTCATCCCTTTTTTTCAATTTAAGCAGAACAATATAAATTGAAAAGAAAAAGACAATATCATCGGTTGATTCAGTACGGATCAGTCATACAAAATCAGACATGTGTACAATTCCTTAAGTATAACTTCAATTCAGATCATACCTGTTCATTTTCGTGCTCTTGCAACGATTCGATGCGATCCAACGCACCAATCTCCTCGAGTTTTATACAAAGTGGTTCGACTTGACCAAATTCCGCGGCAGCCTGAAATAAAGAAACGATTAGTTGCTAGGCATTTTTATTTCATCTCAAATCAATGCCCAATTTCGCATTTTTTTATAGAATAGGTTGGTGGACGAGCATATGGGCCACTTGATGGTAATTGGTCACCATCACCCATAGACAATGACGCTGTAAGTAATATTAACTATTCCTTACATCGTCAATGCGCCACTAACCTTGGGAACTAAGATGCTATGTCCCTTGTGCCTGTAGTTACACTGGCTCGCTCACCCTTCAAACCGGAACACAACAATACTGCATACTGTTGTTTAGGGGTAAAATATCTGAGTAGAATAATAAGTGGGTGGTACCTACCCAGGCGGGCTTACACAAAGCCCTACCACCAAGTAAAGCTACATCTATATTAAATATCTGAATCAAGATACGTGCCATTCATACTTTAGTATTCACGATTTATTTCTACCAATGAAAATTGAAAACTAAGATGTTGTCAACAAAAGTTGATACTGGCCTAACGAATATTGACTGTAAACTTATTATATTTGTAAAATGAAAAAAAAAAACACAAGTTACAAACTAGCCATGTTCAGACATTTTAGAAATTACACCAAAAAAGACAACAACTTTACAAGAAGAGTATATCGATCAATGATTATGAGTTCAAATCCTGGGCAAACACAATTGAAATCATGTGGTTAAGTTGTATTTAAAACTCATATCGCGATCGGAGGTGAAAACTTTGTTAGGGTGACGTGATACGATCTGCCACGTATTGGAGTAAGCTACATAATATAGTCCAACACAACTCAGATGTAGCATCGGCAAATTCAATGAAACCGATTACTGCCGATACAACAATAGACATATCGCGCTATTCGACTCTATTCGTCGCTATAGATTCTCGCGTCAGTTCAACCCGAAATAACAAGAGCATGTAAATCGACGTGTCAAATTGATGACTATATCAGTTCACATGATATTACAAGTTATCACGTTTGTGTAAAGATCATATTCACATAAATAAATATTGATAATTTGGCATAGCGGACTTATTCGGATGTGATCGGTTTTACGAATTTTGCCGATGCGACATCTGAATTGTGTCGTACTATATCTTCTGCTCAAAACGGGCATATCTCCAGTAGTGGGAAGTTAACAGCTTGTCACTAAACTTTTTATACCAAAAAGAACTAGATAGAAATAATCATTTAAGTAAAACTAGTTATTACGGATTTGAATCGCGTATATTAATTATTTTGGACATCCCGACGTTTCGAGCACTTTACAGCGTTCGTGGTCACGGGTAGACTGCCTGTGGTCACGGGTAGACTGCCCGTGTGTGTTATTTAAATGTGTAATAATCGCGAAAATTTAAGACAACATTATAGAAATAATCACTTACCTTCATCAATTGTGTGAGTCCGTCCAAAACCACAGTGACGGCACGTTGGTCGGGCGACGCCAGGATGGCGCAGTAAGGCTCCAAGAAACCGGCCGATATTAACGCATCCAACTGCCCCGGAGTTCCTCCCAGGCACAGATTTGTTATTGCCCAAGCTGCTTCTTTTTGGCATCTATAATTAAATATTGAATATGTTTATATAATATGGCAATATTTCATTTTCTACCATGCGCTCCTTACCCTCCCGTAACTACGAAGAAGTATATCCTTAATTTTATATTATTAATACATATTGTTTCGAAATATTTGTTGTGGTATAAAATGATAATTATTAAAACGCAATTTTCTTCTCAATGGAGTGATAGCAAATGAAATATCTTTTTTTTTAAAGCTTTTTTTAAGCATTATTAATGTTTTATTCTTATAAACGCCTGACATGGGTATATGTATGGCGTTCCAATTCTTATTAAATTTTTAACCTCGGACTGAATTTAGTCATAATAAAGGACGATATACTACGATCTCTTCGCTCGTATTGCATTTGTTTTTGACGGCGGCACAGTACACTTTAAATACTGCTGTAAAAACATCTATACATAATAAGCTATTTGACTGGCATTTTAAAATACCATTTTATATTATTTAGTAGAGGTTCAGGAACCCAGTAAAAGTTGTTTTTGTGTGTATAGTGCGTTTTATGTGTGTGCATGTGTGTTTTTAAAAAATGCATTTTTATTTATGGCTTTTCTAATAAATTATCTTCAACTTATGTTTATAAATACCCATTTTAAAACTCATAATATATGCTGATTACAATATCACCCTGCAGCTCAGCATATATTTTCCTTCCATACTTCATTGTCAGACATCTCACAAGTAACATACACTTTATTTTTCTCATTGTCAAATAGGCTATTTGACAATGTGTGAAAAATAAATTGTGAAATATTGTAATCAGTATATATTATGAGTTTAAAAATGGCTATTTACTAACAAAACTTGAAAATAATACTTAATTTATTCAAAAATCAATAATTAAAAATGCATTTTTTCAAACATTTGTCACGTGACACAAAACGCTCCTGATTGGCCGGGCTTATGAGGAAGTCACTTTCTTGTACACCTTGCTTTTCTACTATATGTATCACAGATTAAAATACAGCAAAGTGACGTCACCGACACCATTGCAGCGCCATATTGTCCCAGTAGCGTTTTTGCGCGTTATTTAAATATGGAATTTTTAATATGATATTTTTCGGCAAATATGTACTACTGATATTACTGGGTTCCTTAACCTCTACTAAATAATATAAAATTGATTTTAAAAACCAATCAAATAGCCTATAGCCTAATTAATGACGTACTATTACATATTACTATGATGTATATACTTACTTGATGTCCTCGGTGGTGAGAACAGACACGAGATGCTGCAACAACCCCTTGTCGACTGCCATCTGGATCTGCGTCTGAGTCCCTGCGAGCACGTTGCTGACGGCCCAGGCTGCTTCCTTCACCAGCGACGGCTTCCCGCAGTGCATCAGCGCTACCAGGTGATCCAGACAGCCTGCTTCCAGGCAACGATCCGTCTGGAAAATTACGATGAAAAGATAATGATGCCGACAGTTTCCACAAGTTGATTGATAATACAATGAACATGTTGTGCCCGCGACTTGATTTTAACTAAATTTATTGTTCAGTTCAAAAACTTTCTATGACTTATTATTTATTAAAAGTAGTCTACATAAGTTAAACCTTATTACATTATATTGCTTGTGAAAGTCTTGTCAAAATCGGTCGAGCTGTTCCATTAACCGAAACAAACAGAGAGAAAATAATTAAAAAAAAACAATAATAATTTGTAAAATATACATTTAGTGAACTGGAAAACTTTTTTATTATAAATAACAAGAACTTATTTTATTGAAAACTTTATATAATAAAGCTATTATAACAAGCATGGAATAATATGCACATAAATCTATTTTAGATTAAGTCTTGTTTATATTTTTCTCCAAATTGGAATCATCATGACTCTGCTCTGTCCCTATGTATGCTTAGATCTTTAAAATTACACAACGGATTTTGATGCGGTTTTTTTTAATCGATAGAGTGATTCGAGACTAAGATTTATTTTAATACTACATGGACATTAGTAGACATTGATAATTAAGATTTTCTCTACTATATTTAGTGATAAAGGATCTGATATGATTAAGTATCATGTAAAAGTATTAATCTTACTTGTACATCCGAGCCGGTAAGCATGTTTCCGACAGCTCGCAGCGCTGGAGTGCGGACGGCTGGCGACTTGTGCTGCAACAACTTAACCAAGCGCGGTAGGAGGTGTTTTGTATTTTGCACTTCTTCTATACGCTCATTTGGACCGTCGGTTAAGTATGAAAGGGCCCAGCATGTGTCCGCTGTGAAAAAAAATAATTAATTAAGTTATTAATTATTACTTTACTGCCTGAGGCAAGATGGCCCAGCACTTGGTTAGACTTTAGGTCTTGTTTATTATCTCGTGCTCGGCGGTGAAGGAAAACGTGAGGAAACCTGTATTTGTAACAATAACATGCATTGGAGCAGCATTGTGGAATATATCCCTAAGAGAAACCTTCTCCTCAAGGGATCAAATTTAAAGGGTTTTATTGTTGTGCGTTATATAAATTACAATTCAGTTATTTAAAACCTGTGTTAAATTGCATTACATGTCAATAAATTAAACCTCCTCTAACCCTTTCAGTACTAGCAGCTAAGTATGTAACCTATCTGTTGTATTGCCTATTGTATTTTGTATGTATGTATATTTACTTTGAATTATTAATACACTAGCCCACTATGTTTTCTCTTGTAAGTCTCTTTCAGTATCGTTGCCTGGAAGATATTTCTGCTTAGTGATAAGGCCGCCCTTTGCATATGTTTGTAGTGATTTTGATTTTAAGCTTTTTTCTTGTATTTTGTTCATTTTCTGTGTGCAATAAAGCTGTTTATTATTATTATTATTATAAATTTCTTACCCAGCACTTCTTGGTCAGCTACAGTGAGAAGTTCCGAAACATAAGGCAGCGCTGGGGCGACTAGTTCAAATTTCACTAGCGGATTTTTATTCCTGTAACAATTGTTTAATTTGTAAGTAAATTCACAACCATCATCAGACATTCAAATACATTATGGTAGAGAAACATCAAAACAACCAAAAATATTTTTGATTTGTCGGAAGATTCAAGTTTGCCATGAATGTATATATATAGATATAAGAAAGGAAAAGAAAGAAGGATATAGCGAGTAATATGATCTGAACAGAGAGCTTTTCCAAGTTGTTACCAACGTCCTAGCTTTTCGCATTCCCTCAAAATCTACAGGACTACCATTTACATGGAAGTAAGGCTCTGTGTAAACCTTTTTACTTTTTATTACCATCACCATCTGCAACAATGAAGGGCTTGCAGGTGCATTGCCGGCCTTTAAGAAATGCTTACTTTTTCTTGAACTTCCTATATTCCCTCAGTAGGTTCCCAAATCGTATCTGTTCAGAAAAACCGCCTCCAAAAGATTCCACAGAATGGTTAAGTGATGCAGCAAATGCCTTAAAAGTTGTGGACTATTGGACATCTTCCTTAGAAGCGGGTGAAATTTGGAATTTTGAGGCGATGTCCACAGATGAATTTAGCCGTCCCCATACCCAACATACCTTGTGAAAAATGTGGTGTAAAACGCAGTACAAAATGTAGAGTGATCCAACATCTCTAAGCAATGCCAAGAGATCATAAAGGTCGTAAAGGTTTCGTAAAGTCAGAGACAAAAAATAATTTGACAAAAAAAAAGCCCCTGAATTTCTTTCGTCGATTCTTCTCAGGTCAGGGTGTTCCTTTTTCCGAACCGTTGATAGTGTTTAATTTGACAATCAATAAGTAAGTGTAATGCTATATTGAATAAAGGAATTTGAGATTTTTGAAAGGGTTTGGTCATCGATAATTCGAGCCGCTATATTAGAAATGGTCAAATCGAAGAAGCTGGTACTGGGGATATAAAAAAAAGAGCCAGACTACGAGTTTAAATAAAACTAGTTATTACGGATTTTAATCGCGTATATTAATTATTTTGGACATCTCGACGTTTCGAGCACTTTACAGCGTTCGTGGTCACGGGTAGACTGTCTAACCGTCTACCCGTGTGTGGTCTAACCGTGACCACGAACGCTGTAAAGTGCTCGAAACGTCGGAATGTCCAAAACAATTAATATACGCGATTAAAATCCGTTATAACTAGTTTTATTTAAATGTGTAATAATCGCGAAAATTTAAGACAACAGACTACCAGTTCTGGTAGCATAGCAACCTGCAGAAGCTGGTATATTAAAAAGCTGGGGATATTAAAAAAGAACTAGACTATAACTTCTGGTAGCATAGCAACCTGCAGAAGTTACTGTAGGTCCAAGCGGCGGTCCGCAGCTGACTGGGCGCTGTGGTTGGCGTGAGGTGCGGCAACAGCGCGGGCAGAGCGCCGTGGGCGAGCACGGCGTCCCGCGGCGCCGCGCCGTCACCCGCGATGTTGCCCAGCGCCCACGCACTCTGCTCGCCCACCACGCCGCCGCGCGCCAGCAGAGACACCAGCTTCGGGATCGCTCCTCCCTAGTCCACGAGTGGGATCAGTTGTGTATTTAATGAATATAGCCAAAGTGTGCTTGGACGACATTTTTTAAAGTTGTTTTTTAGAGTTGAAATACAAAATTTTGCAACGAATGGTTGTAGGAACTATGTACAAAGTTGTTCAATATTTATATTTATTTATTTTTGAAAAATCAAGACAAATTCACATTATTTATTTATCTATGTTGTAGTCCCTTATAGGAAGTCACATCATGTACCATAAATTATACGCCTTTAATTTTATGCTTTTGAAAATATTCAAAATAAAAATACAATAATATTTTTAGTATGAAATAACAAATCAGAATAAAGAAAGAAGTTTTAATAGTTAAGTTTATTTTTTTTTTTTGTGATTATACCTTATTATATATCTTTTGGTGTAGTTATCTAAATATTTACCCTTTAAGAGTAGAACTACATAAAAGACTAAACACATTTCTTTTTCTAACAGTAAATTAATACTTACATTGATAACAGCCATCGTATGTTCATGAGTGCCCGATGCAATATTTGTGAGAGCCCATGCTGCTTCGAACTGTAAATCTTGGCTAGAAACAAAAAAGTTAATTGTAGGTGCACATATTAGTTATGACAAATGTTAGGGACTGGTGGTAGGGCTTTGTCCTAGCCCGTCTGGGTAGGTACCACCCACTCATCAGTTATTCTACCACCAAATAACAGTACTCAGTATTGTTGTGTTCCGGTTTGAAGGGTGAGTGAGCCAGTGTAAATACAGGCACAAGGGACATAGTATCTTAGTTCTCAAGGTTGGTGGCACATTGACAACGTCATTGTCTATGAGTGATGGTGTCCACTTACCATCAGGTGGCCCATATGCTCGTTGCCAACCTATACCATAAAAAAAAACTGTACATCTTTAAGTTTTTAAGGATTGAGTGCAGGCATGAATAATGAAACCCCTAGTATCCTGATTGCATAGCATTTGATTCACATTTGCAAAACAAGACTCAAGACTTATGAACCCGTGATATTAAATAACAATGAAAAATAGTGACCTTTTCGGTATCTTAACAATTTATATTTAAAACAAAATGAATATTTACTACAACACTCCAATAGTAAGTAAGTTTACTTGGCATCAAACTAAGGCAACTATTTTATATGTGGAATTATATGTAATAATTGTAATTTCATACATTCAACAAATAAAAAATTAGAAGTCATCAAGACCCTTTTTAATGACCATAAACCAAAAGGATAAAAAGAAAATTACATTCCATAGACATATTTTGAATATAAATTGGTTCATAAGACTCTTCAGATTTAGACAATGTAATACAATTGTACTGGTCGGATTTATCCTAAATTTATGTTGAGTTAAATTAAACAATACTACAGCTATTATGATGAAACTTTTACAGTTAACTTATCAGTATTTAGAGGTCATCATAATAATATAACAATTTTTCAAACCGGAACACAACAATACTGAGTCCTGTTATTTGATGGTAGAATAACTGATGAGTGGGTGGTACCTACACAGATGGGCTTGCACAAAGCCCTACCACCAAGTGAAGTTACTGAGTAATACTTTATTAGTTTACAATATTTAATGTACTTATATGGTAAAGTGTATTTAAAACTATGTATATGGATAATCACCCTTTGGAAATTAAATATTTCTTAGGCCATATTTAGGCCATTTCAAATAAAAAATACACTTATTACAAATAAGATTATTCAAGTTATTATATGATACTAGAGCTTCACAGTATCAGTTGTGCATTGCAAGATCTGCATAGTAATATTCATTATGGTATATATATTACATAGTTATATGTAAATTATAATATGCTATCAGCGTTAAGTGTGTATACCATTCATCTCTATCGAGGGCATCCACCAATGGTTTTATGACGCCAGCGTTAACCATTACAGATATTGGAGGATTCTGCTCCCTAGATAACATACGTCTACCGGCTCTGGCTGCAGCTGTTTTCACGGCAAGATCGACTGATTTCAAACCTGAAAAATATACAACCTTTGTAAAAACCATTAATTATATCTATTTATATGGTTGTTTTGTTATTATTCTTGATTGCTTTGCACGGACAGACATTAAACCACATGTTATGGAGTGAACAATATTACTTCTTGGTTTGACTGAATAATTATGGTATTAATTATTACCTTGTACGATTTCTGCAGGTGTCATGAGCTTTTCAGTGTCCAACACCTCTCCTGCCTCCGGGGACATAGCCCTGCGTTTGAGGAGTTGCTCATCTCTTGCCTGTTTGCGGAGAGTCACGCTCAACTCGGCCCTCTTACGACGTAATTCCTGGTGTAAATTAAATTTTGTAAGTAATTAGTGCAAAGTTTAATGCATAAAAATTGAAAAAGAGACATTTTTTGATAGGAGGCAGTATATTTTTATGAAATCACGAAGTAATCTAGCTTAAGATTTTCATTGAAATATTTTTTAAATAAAAATAAACCAGATTGCATGCATTATGTACTGACTATGATTAAACAAAGAGATGCTAGTTTTTTTTTTTTTTAACACAATTTAAATAAAAAGTGCTAACAGATAGAACAAATTTAATTGCTAGGCATTAAGTAAATACTTAAAATGTTAACCCTGTGAATAATTTAAATATCGAATGTTCAAATATAACTTACAGTAGCTCCATGGCCAGCATTTTTGTATGAGGCTAATCTGGAAGTATGTGTACGTTCTGCCATTTTAATTCACTTTGATGATTAAGAAACTTTTTCGTAATAAATTAATTTGATAAATTTTAACAAAGGAACAATGTGCTGAGCTGTTGGGAAGAGATATGAAAATTTAAAAGCCAACGGATTCACTAGCCGGACTTTGAAAGTCCATATGCTTTGAGTGTTGTCGCACGTAAATATGTTAACAAAATATGAATGAATAAAAATATTTATGTAATACATCATTTAAACATTTCACGAAATTCGTATGACAAAATAAATCAAAACTTTTTATGAAAAATAATTAGCTTACACATACAGGATTTTTTTTTGAATTTTTTATTACGGCAACATTTCATTAGTGTTGTTGTTCTTGTTTTGTTATACAATCGATTATCTTACTTCGTTCATGCTGTCGGGTTTCTTTAGTCTGCATATTTTGTTTTATTTCTCGTACTAATTATTCACTACAATAAAGTAGCTTTTTAATTATTAAAATTAGGCTAAACAATGAAAATTTATTTAATTATAGCAAAGTAATGATCATTTTTATTTATCTATTATTTTTTTATATATTTCTATTTTACAAAGTTAATCAATACATATTAATAATTATTAATACATATTTTGTATTTCTTAAGGTTCCTTACTCTTAATATCAGTTATAATAATTTGAAACGAAATCTTAATTTAACTTTTGAGCATTGTCATAATAAGATAATATATTAAATCTTTAGGTTTTATGAAAGAGCCAATGAAGTAAGAAAAAGCTTATTAGACTTTAACTTCATTATTAATCAAACTGCATTGCGACTGCACGGTAGCATCGAATTAATGCAGTCGAGACAAAGATCTGAAAAAATCCTGAATAAAATAAGAAGAAGTAGGAGGCGCTTTTACGACAGATATTGAGTGGTGGGACGGGCCTAACATGCGCAAAGACGAATTACCCTGCATTATTACCGCGTTACATTATTATTAATCTCTGTCATGACCGACACTTTCATCCGGTGACCTTATAATGCAGAACGATTGTATATTAAAGTTATTAAAACAAGTTTACAAGCCATCATTGGCGTGTAATTACGCAAAACGTTACGCCGCTGGGCGTGACATCACAAATCAGTCCGGTCGGACTGAAGACAACACGTCTACTGTCCATCCCTTTCTAAATCTTGCGTTGGAAAGAGAGAAGCGATACGAGCCGGCTGGTGCTGATCGTATTCTGTCGAGGGTGTCGCCATTTTCGTTTTGACGAATATTGACAGCACGGCAGACAGACAGTGGCGCGGTCGTCGACGCAGCGTCTGCCAGACTATTTTTATTTTGATTGTGAATCATATAACAACCTGGCTTAATTTATTTATACATTATAAACATTCGATCGTAATTAATTCTGTATTTACAAAACACATACTCGTGCCGAGTGATATATTGTTAAAGCGGTTCCGATATTTGGTGCTAACCTCCTTCTTTTTTACTTGTGTTTTTGAGAACTGCAAGACGTGATCGATATGTGCAAGATGTATTACAGATGACTTTGCATTACGTTTGACATCGTGTTAATTATCTGGTAAGTATTTATGTGGATAAATATAGCTTTTATAATCATTTATTAAAGATTATTGTGATATTTCATTGTTCCTTTTTATAAGATAAGGTTTTTTTCTGAATTTTGTTGCTATAACTAGGTACTATGATTATTTTTCGCGTGTTAAATGTCAGATGTTCATTGTTGCGGTAGCTCCAGTTTGTTTACGAACTGTCACGGGCAGTATACGGCCTAAGATATATTGCCTGGGTTGGCGACTATGCGTGGGCCGCCGTAACAGACCAAAATCAACCTTACGCCCTGGTATTAAAGTATAAAATACATGAAGAAGAATCGCGATAACAGCCCGTGGAATTAATTTATCACACGCCGCGCTTGACAAGTTGAAAACATAAATTCGACCTTGGCGCACCACGTGGTTTGAAGTCGTTGTGCTTTCTTTTTATGTCATTGTTATCTGTGAAAATCGATTTTCGAAATATTATTTTATGCAAATTAATTGAAAAATAAACATCACTATAAACATGTAAATTATCGCTACATGATTTATTATCTACATTTCTTGTCAAATTCGTTAGACATTTCAAATTTTTAGACCTAATTTGAAATTTAATGGAAAATGTAACATATAATAATCTAGTATATTATTTTAATATTGAATCTTGGACCTTATCTGGATAGTATATTGTTGATTTTTTGTGTGAATATCTATGTATATGTATTTCTACAGTCGTCTTTGATTTTTTAAGTAAGTGCGTTACGAGTTTAACAAATCGAGCAATAAGAAAATTTAGGAAAGTATTTAAATAAAAATCAATTTTAATTATTCTAAAAAAATGTTTTTTTTATAAGCTTCAAATTTTTCACGACATTTTTATCGTCGTAATTTTCAACTACAATAATATTAAAGCTAGCTATTATTATATAAATAATTAAACATTGATGTTAGGATTATTGATAAATAGGTCTCTCAAAGTGATTAGATAAAAAAAATACCGAGATAATTATTGATAACTTTTTCGACATGATAATCTACAATCAATAGGCCTATATTTAATTATATTTCGTGAACAACAAATAAAAGTAATATAGATTGCATCGTAATTATAAAAAGAATCTAAAAACATTTGATCAATTATCACAAGATAAGCATATGATAAGTGCAATTTTTATTTATTTTTTAATATCGGAAATGGTTGCCTCGTGGATTTATAATGTCAATGTTTTGTCCCGAAGGTCAAGATAATTGGTTTAGAATGTATAAGAAAAATCTTGACAGATACAACAGACAACTAATTTTAAGCTTAATTGACTTGATACAACTTGATGTTGCTTCGTACTATTCCATCTGAATAGGAATCTGTATTGAGTGGGTGGTACCCACTCGATATAGACTCTACTACCAGGTAGTGATACTTATTATTGTTGTACTGTGGTTTGTAGGGTGTAAAACCGAGTGTAACTACAGCCACAGGTGATATAACACCTCAATTCTCAATTATAATCTTATCTAATGTAATAAATGACTTCATTTGTTTTTTTGTTACATCTTCTAATCATGATCATAAAATTTTGAACATGCATCATAATGGGTATTGAAAACAACATGAAATGCCTAGCTAGCCTCTCCTCTTCTTCAAAATAAAATCTAGGACGAGTATTCCTATTAATATAAATAATAGATTTATCACAATTTTTTACTCTACTGGAAAGTTGTAGTGTTATTTCTATGAAGCAGAGTTTTAAAGATCTCATATATTAACAATATTAATTAAAGTCGTAGATTTATTTTAGTAGATTTTTTTACTATGTTATGTTTAAAGATTTTATTGATTTGTCTATTGTACAAAACTTTCTGCCATTGTCATTTATTTTTAAATATTTTAATCAAATTATATAATCATAATTAAATTTGCTGCTTAGTGGGCACTTGCTAAGGTCTCTCTGTTATTCCGTGTCAATTCTAATTATTACACTTTCTGTGATTTTTATTTATGTAACAATTATTTACCTTTTGTCTGGCTCTCTCATCTCATCTCTGATCATTATAACATTGTTTTTTTTTTGTATTTTTGCAAATCTCTTTGGTATAAAATTTTAGGGTTTTATTTCAAATTAAAATATGATATAGTTATTTGTGTTCTGCTTGAATTAAATGATTTATCTATGAAATATGACTGATAATAAATTAATATCATATTATGTGTAGGTTTGTGATGTTATCCCTATTTTGTTAGTAGTTGTGTGCTAGACCAATGATATATCGTCAATTTGCTTTCAAATGACGTTTATTTGGCTTTCTTCTGTTTTCGTTGGAATATAGAGTATATATGTTTATATGTTAGTCTATACAAAGTATCAACTCGCGTCAAGTTTTACGTTTCAATCACTGTAGTAGTTACTAGCACAATATCCTGGCTTTGCATGGGTGCAATTTATTTATAAAGAAACTGCTATGGTGTGGATGTAATTTATACCCCATAGAATTTAGGAGTAATGTACCTTAGGTGTAATTGAATAGTTGGTTCAGGCGATTACTTCCTACATACAAACAAAATTTCTCTTCATAATCTATATATGTAAAAGCGACATTAAACTCGCTGATTAATAATGAAATCTCAGAAAATATAACACATACAAAGTTGAAATTTTGATAGGTTTCTTATAGGGTTTGAGCTGAGATGGCCTAGTGGTTCGAACGAGTGCATCTTAACCGATGATTGCGAGTTCAAACTCAGGCAAGCACTACTATATACAAGTGCTTAATTTGTGTTTATAATTCATCTCGTGCTCGGCAGTGAAGGAAAAAATCGTGAGGAAACCTGCATGTGTCAAATTTCATCTAAATTCTGCCACATGTGCATTCCACCAACCCGCATTGGAACAGCGTGGTGGAATATGTTTCAAACCCTCTCTTTAATGGAAGAGGAGGCTTTATCCCAGCAGTGGGAAATTTACAGGCTGCTACTTTACTACTTTACTTTATTCTTATAGGGTGCAGACATCCGCTGAGAACGGATTTTACGAAATTTCATCCCTAGGGGGTTTAACGGGGGTTCGAAGTTGATGTTTTATAAATTTCGCGCTGGTAAAGTCACATTTAGCCAGTATTAGTATAGATGTGGATATATAAAGATTTCTTGAACATACAGACATATGATATGTTTTATTATATTTTACTATGTTGCAAAAACCGGCAGACGTCCTGCCTGTGTACGTACATGAATATTTATGGCGATCGGTTGAACGGGAGTTGATGTGCTGCAGAGCTATCTAGGGGCGAATTATAAAAACAAATTGGGTTATATAAAAACCGTCTCAATAAAAATACACTTTTCTGGTGATTGGTCAAACGACGTTGAAACCATTATAAACTAGTTGTTACCGCGGCTTCGCCTGCGTTTTTGAGGTTGGTTGTCTAGTCCTAGGCAAAAAGATAGGCGATGTTCTTCCTCGGAGTTCAAGTTTACTTCATAACAAATAGGCTATTTGACAATACGAAAACTAAATTGTGAATTAAATTAATCAGTGTATATTATGAGTTTAAAAGTGGTTATTAACTAACGAAATTTGAAAATAATACTTAATTTATTCAAAAATCCATAAATAAAAATGCAAATTTTCAAACGTTTGTCACGTGACACAAAACGCTCCTGATTGGCCGGGCGTGTGATGAAGTCACTTTCTTGTAAACTTTGCTTTTTTACTATATGTACCACAGATTAAAATACAAGAAAGTGACGTCACCGACCCCATTGCATCGCCATATCGTCCAAGTAGCGTTTTTGCGCGCTATTTTAATATAGAATTTTTAATATGATATTTTTCGGCAAATATGTACTAAAAATAAAAATCATATGGGTTCCTTAACTTCTACTAAATAATATAAAATGTATTTTAAAAACGTATTTTAAAAAACAGTCAAATAGCCTATTTCATCAAATTCGGACAGACAGAGTTACTTTCACGTTGATATTATTGGTATAGAAGTATAGATTCCAAAGTAACTGTCTGTTTGTTTGTCGCTCTTTCACGGCTTAACCACTAAACCGAATTTGACGAAATTTGATATGATGCAAGCTTGAACTCTAACGAAAGACAGACCTTTTTTTGTCTAATATTTGATGATCTCTAAAGCACGAGCAAAGCTGCGGAGGGGAAGTAGTCTCAAATAATTAGTCAGATACCAATGATTTTTGGTTTTTTTTTTATCTTTGATAAAATTGAAATGCGGACCGGCAGATAGACCATCTGATGGTTAGTGAACACAACTGGCCCAAGGTGACTTCAAGGTAATTACACCAAGGGGATGATTACTACAGGTACAATGGAAACCTAAGCCAAAACTTGGGAAGGTTGTTGACGCATTAGTGATCTAAAATATGATTGATATTTCTTGTTGCACCAATTCCTATATGCAGCGGTAATTGCTAAAAATAAGCAGCCCATTTGAACCCTATAATTAAAAGCCATCTTCTCGTTACCTATACAAAAATTATTAAGGACACTAAATTGTATATTTCTGTTTTAAAATTCCTCAAATTCTAGTTTTGTTAATTGATAAATTTAATTGAAGATGGTATAGAAAAGCGTGGAGTTCGAATGCAAATAATTATTTCTTCAGACGATGATAGACGATACTTCATTTTTTTAATTATATAATTAACTTAATTAATTAAAAGAGTAAGCTTTGAACTTCTTGCCGGTTTCTCTCTGTAGAATCTACATTCGGAACCGTTAGTAACTTAAGATTTTAATTAGTCGTGTGATACGATGATTTGTTGTGGGTCAAATAAATTGGTTCATAAATGTGCAGCAAAATGGTTTATGGGGCATAAATCATAATAATCTATGAATTGTGTACAATATTCTGAAGAATCAAAAGAAATTTATTTTGAAGAATCGTTTAATAATTTACATGAGCTGGAAGTTCTGAAATGTTCCAATCCTCAGTGGTAATGAAGAAGTAAGCGTCTCATTCTCTCTTGAGGTCTGGAAGTTATTCTATAACTGAGCTACATTTGTAGATTGACTAAACCAATGTCTTTTGTTTCGTTGGCACCCCTAGGTAATAAATAGAAGTGTACCTCGCAGACGCCCTTTTCTATACAGTACCCTTGAAATGCGTTTTGTTTGCTTTCAGCGCTTTTAAAAAGATAATAATTGATACAGTTGATCTTATATTTTTAATCTCCTTCAAAGAAAAGAGTTTATCCATTCGCTTTCATTTATGAACTGGTTTAGTTGTTATTCTTTTTTGTTTTGGTGGGTTTCTTTTCCGTTTGGTCCCATTGAAATTTGAAGTTCGATTGTTTCTTCAATAAAGCTCTGAATGTTTATTTCTAACATTTGTTACTATTTATAGCATTCTTATTTTGAGTGCTGTCTCAATTAGATATCATACATATAGAGATGAGATGGCCCAGTGGTTAGAAAGCGTAAAACCCTCTCCTTAATGGAAGAGGAGGCCTTATCCCAGTAGTAGGAAATTTACAGGCTGTTATTTTACATAGTATAAAACTATAAAACAAAGTCGCTTACCGCTGTCTGTCCTTATGTATACTTAGATCTCTAAAATTAAGCGACGGATTTTGATGCGGTTTTTTTTAATAGAGAGTCATTCGAGAGGAAGATAATTGTATATAATAAATAATTATATACAAAAACCTATATTTTAGAAGTGTTTAATTTGTGTCTTAAATAAACAAATTTTGTAGTCGGTAGGTATATTAAGCATCATTATTGGACCGTGCGAAGCCGGGGTGAGACGCTAGTATTATTTAAAACGTTTTATATAGAGACAAAATCAATTGGCATACAGATGAGAAATGCACAAGACAGTTGTTTTGTCTTGACCATTTTTGTATAGATGCAAATACAGTTAAAACCCCCATCAGTGGCGGATTTACAAATCTGCCGCTAGTAGGCTACTTTTTTTGCAGTGATATTTCTGTCAGTTACTAGATTATTATTCCAACCCGCTATGTAGTGACGAGTATACGGATTACGGACGTAATGTGTATACATATAATTATAAGTATTTTTTTTTATTTCTTTAATATAATAAATATTTGGGCTAAATTTGCCGCCCCTCTAAATCTGCCGCCCTAGGTTCCAGCTTACTTAGACTACTGGTAAATCCGCCACTGCCCATACTTTTCATATCAATCGTTCTCTTGCTTGTCTTTAATATAATATTGTTGATGTCCAGTACCCTCATGACCGATTTATGCCTTGGTGACCTTTCTTCACAGACACTAGGCAATCACGCAATGAATCAAGGATTTGAGAGCTACGAGATATTATTTTACAGAAAACTTATAATTTTCAACTGCCATTGGAGTTTAAAGCTAGCCCCTACATTGGATGAATTTCAGATAATTTTTTAATGTTTTCTTAAAATAACAGTTACTTTTTAGATATTTAATGTTAAATGCTCAGATATCGTACAGTTGTTTTCGACATTTATATATAGTGGTAGGTATATTGGTACAGTCAGGGAAAGAAAAAGTTCGTCACCTTAAGATCTATTTTCATGTGCTCAGTCTGATCGAGAATGACATATTGCGTAGCAATGATTTGATGCTTAAAAAGTACTAAGAGTTTAAGACTCGATAAAGGAATGAATTTGAAAACTGATGAAGTTTTTCTTACTCTGACTGTATATAGTAACCAATATATACCTGAAAATAATTTGACCAATTGGCATATTAACTAATGTTTACTTTTAAAAACTTATAATCGTTATTCAATAACAGCACCTTAAAAGAAACATCATTATTTGTTTATTATTACCCTTACTGTTATGATTCTGATTAGTATAATTAATGATAGTGATCGTGATCGATAACAATAGTATTTTTTTAGAAGGCACTGAAGGATTCATGATCTTGTAAGGTTATTTTAATTGCACATTTCAAATAAACTGAACGGAGATTTGAGATGATATAGTTTTCTTTGGAACACTTAAGATTTAATGTATATGTGTTGCTAGTATTCTGGCTGATTTATTATACGATGTTGCCACCATCAATTCAAATCGAATTTTCATATTAATTGTGTAATAACTTTTTTTTTATATATAAACAATCTGGGGGGGTAAATATTCCACCTGGTGGGTAATAAGCCAAAACGCCCATAGATATAGTCGCCGTAAGAAATATAACCTTAAATCTTTAGTCTTAGGGCGGGAGACGTTACATCCTTTTTTCAGGTAAGTAAATATTATACGTAGCATCGCTGTATTGTTCTACATCGTTTATAGTGAAACTTACCCACTTGGATTATATCTAGAAGCGGCATTATGCTGTTTTTTTTTAAATGATTGATGAATTATGAATTTATATATATTTATTTACCTACCTTTTTATTTATCTAGGTATGGTATATACATTGAAGAATTGGGTTCTTAAAAAATATAGGAGTTGCAATCAATATGCACAAATTAAAAAAAAAAACTAATTTAAAAATAATATGAAGCTAAAAATAACCAATGGCATTCTTAAAAATAAAATACCGTCTAAATTTTGTCACGAATGCAGAAACCGAACGGAGAATTTAACGCAGCTTTCCCGCGAAAAAACCGCTTTGACAGCGAAAAAGGCGGGAACAGCCGCCATTACAGACAAGTGACGCCTCGGCCAGCGGTATAATTGGCGAGCTGGAGTTATGGACAGATTTTAATAACATTCAACCTCAAGTTATTGCTTGTTCATCTCGATGATATTTATCCTTTATTTTTTAAGCATATCTAACATGAGGTTATAGTGCAGAAAAGTTAATTAGAGGCAGCGTAATTTACATTAAGAATAGATACGTTCGTTTCTTTAATTAAGTTCTTTTAATTAGTGTATTCTTTGCATAATGAAAAACCGCAAGATCGTTTATTATCTAGGTTTTCTTTAAGTTTTTTTTTTTTATCTCAAGATTTTTTCAATAATAGTTGCCAGTCTTCGTTGTTCATAATGAAATGTTATTATTATTATTTTAATTAGGTCTAGAATACGATTTTCCTTTTTGGTGTCGATTTAGACAACGTTTTTATCTTCAATAATATTTCTGTAATTTTGTACGAAAATCAGGATAAAATCATTATTGTAATTTATTCTCTATTTCTTAAGCAGTAAGGACTAGTTTGTAACGTAATGTCGGTGTTCTTTGTTTAACTTAACGTATAATATTCAGATTCTAACCAGAAGCCAGTTTTAGATAGTGGAGAGTCAACGCAGAGAATTTACTCTTTTCAATGTACATTAGGTAAAATCTTTTGTGGGAAGCTAAAATTGATGGCAACTTTTCGGTTCAGTGAGTACGTGATAATTTTTTGAATTGGTAACTTTGAATTTTTGACATATTAGTGAACGATATAATATTTGGTGAGCGTTTAAGTCTAGAAGATTCGAAATTTGAGACCTATTTAGTGCTCTCATTAAAGGCTCGCTATATTTCAGAACTGGTTGTATCACACGGTTTTACCTGTATTATGTTTTAATTATACACGTAACGATACAAATGTCTTTCTCTAAGTCCGTCTGGGTAGGTACCATCTACCGGCAAATTGCAATACGTTGTATGTTATAATCCGTTAGATACTATAGATAGATAGGTATGACAACTAACAAAATTTTGATAACTAATGTGGGCATAGATTCAAGTGATTTAAACGAAATTGAGACAAAACGATACATACTTACAATATGTATTTATTTAATATTTCTAAGGCGTATTCCCAAAACGACATTAATAAAATTGTCACCGAATTTCCTTACCGAAATTTATGTATCGAAGTTTCGAGAATTTTAATAAAAAGCTTTGCCAAAATTAAAACTAGCCGAGAACGTGTTCCGAATGTATATTATTTTGTAACAACCATTTTTCCCTTTGCACCGGAAACATCTCGCAAAGCGAATTCAAATTTGGAATTGTATAGAGGGATGCTGACTATACTCTCAGAGGGTTAACTGACTTGTTTCTTGACTGGTCCGTGGATTGGTTGGGAGATGTGGTCTTGAGTTAACTTTTACGAATTTTCTTCGACGTTTACTATAGTAAGTTTTACTGCGATTTCGTTGGATTTGTGGTTTGGATATGCGAATTCTTAAAGCTTTTATAATTTTAATAATAAAACGAATATTATATTAATATTCCAGATTTAAATTCAGTGAAACCGTGAAGAGCAGTAAAACCTTTTCCAAGACGCTGTATTTTCTGCTGTACGTTTTATGGGTATAAGTATACTTTTTCCAGAAATTACTTTAAAACTATACAAGATTGCAAAGCCAAAATAATCAATCCATACTCAATATATTATATACTGCTTTGTTTTTGTAAGATTACTTCTCATCCATATTTCGAGGCTTGCAATATCAATCTATCTACATATATAAATTGGGAGAAAACCTCAGTGGATATAGGGCTGATGCATTGGCATATATTTATTTCGATGATAATTATATAAACGAAATAATTCCTTTTATGTCATCATCATCATCAGCCCGCAACCGTCCACTGCTGGACATAGGCCTCTCCAAGTGCACGCCACTGTGGCCTTTCTCCGGCTACTGTCATAGTTTTGCCTTAATTATGGAGACTGCCTCTTTGTATCGTTGGCTAGATAAGATTTCAGCCAGGATAAGTGTGTCCACGTAAATTCGTTCGTTCGTATTGGATTTACAGTCCAATCGAATTATACGAAACTGAGCTGTACAATAATCTTCTTTGTTTTGATGTATTATATTAAAAAAAAAATGGTTATTAAAAAATGTGAGAAATGAACGTTAAACAATAATGGACAAGTTTTAACGTCGACGGCGCTTGTGCCTTTGCGCGATTAATTGTAAAACGAATACGTTCGTGAAGTTTCGTGTAAGTTCGTGAAAGGTGATAGACGAAATGATGAACAGTTCGTTATATTATAAGTAGTCTATACTTAAAAGACCTACCTTTTAGCGTTTGCAGACACCCTTGTGAACGGTAAAAGGTAGGCAAGGGCATCTTGGAAGTAATAAGATCGTCTTTGGCAATTTATGTTATATTATTGTAAACAATCACACAGACAAATAAACAAAAATCAGCTGAGTTTCATTCGTTGGTTCTTCTCAGGATATTTGAAAGTTGGTCTATTGTTGTAGATTTAACTTTGAAAATCAATAAGTAAGTATTATGATTAAAGGATTATGAAATTGTCCTGCTTTTATTAATGGAAAAAAGATATAGAATAAATATATTAATACAAAGTTAGCTGTAATAAGACGCAATTTTTGCGAGTCCATCTCGTATTCCGAGGCTGAAGCGTGCAACTCAATATTTGAGCAGATGTGCTTCTGGGAGGCGCGCGAAAATGTTATTTTTATGCGACCTACATGGAAATGCCGATGCCTAACATAGTGATGGGTTCTTATCGACAAAATACGTTAACTTTTCCTCGATAACTCGAACACTCGCGAATATAACTTGTGTTTTTTTTTTGTCGTGTTATCGTACTACCTATTCAGGTTAAGATATATGCTATTATGTTATTATTTATGATTGATAGGTATCCAATAAACATTATTACGTCATTTAATGAGTTTATTTTTTTTTGGCTTTGAAGAAGTTACATTTTTTTTTGAGATTTTCTCCTACAGATCTTTAAGTAAATAAAGGCTTTATTTAGGCGTATTATTTCGTATATTACAATAACATGTGTGTACGACAATGGTGAAAAGGAGTGATTTCTGAGTTTCAATTCCCGTAATTCTCGGCAGAATCTACTTTTGCAGCCATTAGTAACTTAACAGTTATTTGAATGTGCTATATTTCGTGACTGTGCCTACTTAACTAAAGAATATTATAATATTAATCAATATGCACGTCATCCTGTTATTGGTAAAGCCGTGCTTTGTCACAAGTAAATTTATTTATAATATCGATAGTACATAAATCATCGATACATGTCATATCGATTTGAAGCGCATCACTTGAAAAAATTACCCTTCCCGAGTCCGAAACAGCGCCCTCAACGGAACAAGAATTTGTTTCTTAATACATGCCTCCTCTATTATTTAACGAATATTATCATAAATTCAAAGAGGGTATTCGAATGAATGTTTTTTTGTGTTGCTATTGCATTTTGATTAGATATTTATATTTTATTTTTCACAAGTACAACTGATGTAACTTGATTTTGTTTATGGCAACATTTGTTTCTTTATTGTCAGTATGACATTTCTTATTATGAATTTATCTTTAAAGTTTCGGTTGAAAATTGTGACAAACTATTTTGTTTTTTTTTTATCTAAAAATATATATGTATGTTGGCAACACACGAAGAATGTAAAGAAAGTGAAAGGTCAAGTTATGGGGAATATTACGATCGCCATAATATGGTTATTTTTTTTATCAATTACAATGAAATTCACATAACTCTTATTTCTTAACCTATATTATGGAGTTTTGCAATTTTTTGTTGTCCAACATGTCTGGACGTTTATTTGTTACAAATTATTATTATCAACCCGGCCACGCACGGGTGTAATATTGATACTAAATATACTACAGAAAACTACTAAAATTATCAGTTGTGAAGGTGCAAAAATCTGCCTATCTATTAAAACAACGGCATCAAAATCCGTTGCGTAATTTTAAAAATCTAAGCATACAAAGGGACAGACAGCAGTGGGCCGACTTTGTTTTATGCTATGTGATGATGATTTCGTTGAAATAAATCTTTAGTGGATAAAGTTGACGGTAGGGTGGTTAGAACTGGTTAGAACTGTCAATTTCCCACTACTGGGTTGAGGCCTCCCCCCTTTTGAAGAGACGGTCTGGAACATATTCCACCGCGCTTCCAATACTGGTTGGGGAAATACACATGTGGCAGAATTTCTACGAAATTAGACACATGTACCTTCCCTCACGATGTATTCCTTCACCGCCGAGCACGAGATGAATTATAAACACAAATTAATCACATGAACAATCAGTGGTGTTTGCCTGAGTTCGACCCGCAAACATCGGTTAAGATGCACGCGTTCTATAACATTATTATAATTATAAAAACTAAAGCTTTGTTTATTTCGTATTCAAAGCGTTCGCGTATCATTCATTCGATTGAATTGATTGGAACATATTTGGCACTTGAGGTAGCTGGCAGTGTACCATCGAAGTATTGTTTACGAAATGTTTTAACACAAAGTAATTATAAAAAATTGGTCGATAATTCGATCAAAATGATTATTGATTTTTTTTAGGTCAATATGTTTAAATTTTCGGTATTCGAATATGTATTTTTCATCTGTTACTTGTACTTATTACTTTGTGTTTATATATATGAGACATTATTGTCTAGTTAACCGCTTCGGAAGAAAAAAAAATTCTTGATAAATAGAAGAAAGCAGACAAATATAGTCTTAAATTTCATTTTTTTTAATTTACATTTGAATGGGATCCTGGATAGGTAATATTGAGTGGCGTTACGTAACATAACCTACTACATATTGTAAAACAAAGCTCCGTCTGCGTCTGTCTGTACGTTCGCGATATCCTCCAAAAATACTGCTTGGATTTTTATGCGGTCTTCAATTATAGACAGACTAATTCATAAGAAAGTTTGAGTTATATAGTTTATTAAGGTTTTCGTGTAAATAAGTTAAAATAGAACGACAACTGTTAAATATGTCGGAAAAACGAAACAAAAAATATAAATAAAAGCTAAATATATTAAATCAACTTATGACCACCCATGCTAAGCTGGACTGGCCGATAGTTAGGTTATACATACATAAATATTATCCTATTATATATATTATAGTTATAGTCGTTATGACGATAAATTTTAAATATTTTTTACTTGATTTAAATATATATCGTTTGTAATCCAAGTATAGTAGAGCTGTTTTGTAGAAAATTCCCTAAACCGCAGAACAATGTCGTTAATTCACAGATAGTGATAAGCGACTTTGATAGTAATAATTATAATTTTTTTAGGCTACACGAATCAAAATAGCGTAGCATTGTCATTCGACTTACAACGTTTTACGAATGAGATGTCTAGCGAGTTTTTACTAGAGAACAGAAAAGTACACTGTATCCCATTTGGCCATTTCTACTGATCGTTCTGGTATGTTTTTATAATGATAATTTTATGACTTTTTGTGTCAACATATTAAACATATATAAATATTTATGTAATGAATTAAATAACGTTTCAAAACTGTCAAGTTTTACCGTTTCTTAACGTGAATCTTCGAAGGAAAATGGCCTAAAAAACATGTTACATGTTCAATCGTATTTGATTGGCTTTTTATAAACTTTTAGCGTAGTGTAAATCTAACCTTATCTACACTAATATTATAAAGAGGAAAACTTTGTTTGTTTGGTTGTAATGAATAGGCTCAAAAACTACTGGACCGATTTTAAAAAATCTTTCACCATTCGAAAGCTAAATTAATCCCGCATAACATAGGCTAAATTTTATATTGAAAAAAAAAAAAAAAAGGGTTCCGTAAGATATTTTGCGTTTTTCGGACAAAAAAGGAAAAATACTACCAAAAAAGATTGTTTTTTTTTGCGTATGATGCCTAAACTATAAAAGATAGAACTATAAAATGTTCTAACTCCGGTCCTTAGAGGGCATAGTGGCCTCCGACCCTAAGAACCTCATCAGATTCGCGGCTGATGTTGGTCTGGCTGAGGTGTTGTGATCACAAATTTGAGGTTTATCACAATAGATCCAAGCGCCGGTTGCAATAATTCTTCAAATGTGACCGTGCCTCAGCAGTAGGGATATTAGAAGACTGATTATGAACCGTTATCTACGCGGACGAAGCCGCGGGCGACCGCTAGTATAGTAATAAAGGAATAAAAAACATTAATCTTGATAATTGTTGTTCAATCACTTTTATACGACGATAATGCGACCGATTTAAATTAGCTGTTACAAATGACATTATATGCAATGACATAACTATTTAAATAGTCTTATCAACTTACTTATCGATAGAAATCATCTACCAAATAGGTCCCCTAATTCTGATATATTGACTTCAATATGTTACAACAATAGCAACAATTGCTATGGCATAAACGTTAAAATCGTGCTGGTAATGAGTGCTGTGCTTGGGGCGACGGTGATCACTTGCTATTTGGTTGTCTAATTTGCGGTTCATCATTTATTGATACAGAATTATCAAGATTTAATTGGACATTTTACTACAAATACCCAGCAGAAATAAACGCAGATAAAAAAGGTGACAAGAGAATTAACAATATATGCCATGCCAATGAAGATTTTTCCTTTCGATAATTGAAGAAATCTTGAAGGATGTCTTCAGTCAAAATCAAAAATCAAGTTGATTTGTATTTAGTATTTAGTTGTATTATTGGTAGACACCGGTGCGGAAAAAGACACGTCACTAAGGAACTCAGCGGTTTTATTTGAAATGTCATATTTTACAATTTTTCTTTACAGATAGTAGCAAAAATATTTATTTTTTGTTTTTTGAAAGACTGTATTGAAGGATTTTGGATACCTATGTCTTCTGTACCATGTATTCAAAATGATCTTGTATTCATAAATTATATTTCATTATGATCGTAACAAGTAAATGAATAAACTCATTTACGAATTTATTTTGGATGTAAAGAATTTTTGGGATAAATTTATCACATAGAAGAATTCTCCAACGAAATCAATTGTTACTCTATACATAGCTGATTTTTCAGATAAATTTGACGTTATAATGGTACGTTTACACAAGATACACACGATACGGCGTTTCCTTAACAGCTTACCAAATAACGTTAATAAACATTAACACAATTTTACACCTTTTAAAAATTCTTCAAGCATGCTCCTTTACGTTAAGTGATCGTAATTCTATGCCGTGTGTGGCCTTTTATGTGTGGTCCAAGATATGAACATTAAGAGGTATATACTTATTAACAAGAATCAAAGACAACTAATTTTGTTTTATTGGATTGAGATCGATGGAACGAGATATAGGATAATTATTTGTGATATTCAGGGAATTAAATGGCATTTTGAATGTTGATAAAGCCGTTATTTGAGATTCGAAAGTAAAATTGATCTAAGTTGATAATTGATTTAATATAAATATATATTAATATATGTTTATGGTGCATTATATATAGCAGAGCTATAACTAAATCGTACTGAATATAAATATTTGATGTTTTTTTATGTTTACAACTAAAGGAATATTTTATAATTACAATTGAAAAAGGTTTAAGTTATTTCCAAATTGAATATGATTTTTGATAGTAGCTAGTAGCAATTTTGAAACTAGATGGACAGCACACACACATGGACATTTATTATTTTAGTTTTTCTTTTTATATAGTCTTGATAGTTTCTGTCGGTGAACTAATAGAAATTGCCTACAGGTATTTATTTGCTTTGATATTTAATTTGTTATATAATTTATGGCTAATAATACCATGGTTGAAATCTGCCCCCTGTATGTATGTCCCCTGACTGTTCTCTTATTAGCTCAACTTTGATTGGTCCTATGTTCAGAATCCTCTTATTAATCGCTATTTTATTTGGTTCGTTTTATGTTGTTTTATTAATTTTTTTTAAGTTTAAATTATGAATGAATGAATAGTACGCTTGTAACTTGTACCACAATAAATTTCCAATATGTATTATTAATTAACAAGACTGAAACCAAAACTGGTTATCAATTGTTTGAAGCAAATAGAATTTTAATAGTTACAATTTGTTAGCAACGATAGCTGCCGAGTTACACTAAACGTATTTGGTTATCTATTAACTTCTTTTCGTTTGAAAGAGGTTGTTATTGATTCTATTTTTAAATATATTTTTTTAATTATAATTTCATTGTGACAAAAGTTAGTCCTTAAACTGCCTGATTATATTGAATATATTTTAATTATATAAAATGTAGTAAACGTAACGTTCTATCAATATCAATAAATGTAATTAACGAGTTACTTTCGAATTTGTCTGTTAACTCATCATCATCATCCTCTTGCCCTTATCCCAATTTTATTCGGGGTCGGCGCAGCATGTCTTCTCATTCTATACTTCTCTGCCAGTCGTCATCTCACAAGTAACATTCTTTCTATCCATATCGTCTTTCACACAATCCATCCATCGTTTTCTTAGTCGTCCTCTACCTCTATATCCATCCACATCCATGCTCAATTCCTTCCGGTAATATGATCCTCATTCCATTTCGAATTTGCCTGTTAACTGATTCAGAAAAGAATTGGTATGGTTTTAGTTTCAGTCCCAGAAAGATACACAGATACATAGATTACTTACGAACGCAGTAAGCTAATATATATGTGATATCAATATGTAAAACCGTTTAGACGTTACAACATAATGTCTAAACACACTGACGATTACGTAAAAAACATATATGTCTAAAAATAGTTGGACGTTGCAATTCTTACTTATTCATTTTATGCGACAAAGATATCCGTTACAAATAAACTATTCATTTAAAATAAATACGCTTTATAGAGAAGGTCGAACGTGACAATAATATAAATCTTCTTGATAACTTGCTATTGTCATTATCATTACAGAGTATAAAACAAAGTCGCTTACCGCTGTCTGTCCCTATGTATGCTTAGATCTTTAAAATTACTTGGTGGTAGGGCTTTGTGCTAGCCCGTCTGGGTAGGTACCACCCATCAGTTAAATAACAGTACTCAGTATTGTTATGTTCTGGTTTGAAGGGTGAGTGAGCCAGTGTAACTACAGGCACAAGAGACATAATATCTTAGTTCCCAAGGTTGGTGCACATTGACGATGTAAGTAATAGTTAATATTTCTTACTGCGTCATTGTCTATGGGTGATGGTGACCACTTACCATCAGGTGGCCCATGTGCTCGTAAAAAAATAATAATAATTACGCAACGGATTTTGATGCAGTTTTTTTTTTATATAGAGTGATTCGAGAGGAAGGTTTTTGTATATAATACATGGGCAATATAGTAAAGAAACACTGATAATTTTGAAGTTACTAATGTGATGTCGTAAACAAATTCTGTAGTATATTTAGTATCAGTATTGCACCCGTGTGAAGCCGGGGATGGCGCTAGTTGGGTGCTATAGTGTTCATTTCATAGGTGACTTGCTAATGGTTTAACTAGTATAAGAAAGAATAGTGCAGTAAGCTGTAGTTGTATTTGCATGCTCTGAGAACACGAGAAAAGCCGAATAAAAAACATTTGACTGTAAATTGACGTTATGTCATTGGTCGAGAGCTTGATTAATCTATGATATTCACTATGAATTTGTGACACAATGGCGTTTTTAATGTTAAAGAAACTGTTTTCGGATTCAACAACAACAACAGTCTGTAAATTCCCACTGTTGGGCTAAAGGCCTCCTCTCCTCTTGAGGAGAAGGTTTTGGAACATATTCCACCGCGTTGTTCCAATGCGGGTTCGTGGAATAAACACGTGGCAGAATTTCTATGAAATTTGTCACATGCAGGTTTCCTCACGATGTTTTCCTTCACCGCTGAGCACGAGATGAATTATAAAGACAAATTAAGCACATGGATCAGCGTTGCTTCTCCTGGGTTCGAACCCGCAATCATCGGTTAAGATGTACGCGTTCTAACCACTGGGCCATCTCGACTCATCTCTTTTCGGATTGTTTTGATCAAAATTATAGTGAATATAAAAGTAATAGTGTTGTATTATTAAATAAAGTAATAATAACCTCTAATATTTTAGTCTTAGTAGTGCACGATAGCTGAGTTATCGTTTCGTATGAAATACGTAAATATAATATTTGCTTAATTTTATTACTATTTCCAATAGAATAAACTACACATAGTATATTATATAGACATGAATGCAATAAAGATATTACAGCTTCATTATTAAGCAGGATATATTAATTTAAATAATTGTATTTAACTAACATGACTTTGTATTTTTTAAATGTTAAAATAGAGTAACTACTGAATTTCTTGCCGGTTCTTCTCGGTAGAATATACTTTCCGAACCGGTGGTAGCTTCGCTTAATAGTAAAATGACGATTCAAAAGTGCTTGTAAAAGCCCACTTGAATTAAGTTTATATTGATTTGATTTGATTGGCCTTGGCATGTTTTTTTTTAATATTTTTAATAGCAAACGGATGAGAATAATTGAGAAAAGGGCACAATGATTTAATATAATTTAGTCATGTTATATTAATATCCTCTACCTCATGTATAAATAAAAACATTTATTTCTTATATGAAAACAGTTCCACAATTAAAAATTCGAGAATTAAAATATACGATAAAAAAGTTCTTATATTTATTTTTCGTTTTATAAAATTAGTAAAAGGAAAATTAATATTGCACTGGCAACACTTGAGAAATTGGACTAATTGGGAAGCGTTCAAGATTCGACGTCCGAACGAACGTCTCGAATACGTTTTTTTTTTTTGTTTTAATTGTAACGAAAAGGGCTTTCAATTCGAGCACTCTCGAATCGAAAGTGTATTATAACGAGCTCATATTATTTAATTGAATATTCAAAGTAGATTGCGTAATTTTAGCGTTTTAATTGTTACCTAAACAGCGAAACCGGTTTGATCCGGTTTCGTCGTAGATATTATCAATAAATTATCTGGTTTTATGCTAATTAATATTTATAATATAGATTTTAGATACACAAATACGATTACATTTATTTTCATAACGGCTATAATCGACTGTAAATACTTTAATTACATAAGCGGTGACGTCACATATGTACAATTTAATGTTGTTAACATATTTTTATATAAATCGACACTTTTGAAGGTTACTACTTAACATTCGGTACAATAAAATTAACGAATATGACAGATTAATAAAAACATAGAGAAAACAAATACGTGATCTGTTTGCGAGACTTTAATTGATCTGTAATTAAAGACAGCGCTAAAGTATTATATTATGTATCTCTCAGATATGTACAAGATAACAGTTTTTCTTATTATTATTTACTTGGTGATAGTGTATAAGTTTGTCTAAGTATCTACTACACATATTCATACATATTCTACAATCAACAGTAATATTTAATGTTATAATGTTATGTTTTGAGTTATGAGTGAGTCAGTTAACAACAGGCCCAAGATACATAACTTTTTGGTTAGTAAGGTTAGTGGAGTATTAATATTTCTACAGTCAGCCTGCCTACCGATTTAATGAACAATATATAGTGCTCGGTTTTAAAGATATGAGATTTGTTACGCGAACAATTATATTATAAACGGTATAATTGATACTGTAATTGCTTTGTTGAGTAATTATTAATATGTTCCTTCTATTCTATTCATCATTGTTTTTATAAAGATTTTATCTCGGATTCTAAGTATTCGGGTAAAATAAGTTATATCATTATCGTTATAATATTCAAAAATGTTACGTTAAATGTTTTAAAAGTAGTTATTTTTAAAGAGTAAAGAAGAAAATACTAAAATATTTCTATCGATAAACTAGCAACACTAAACAAAGTCTCAGCGCGGCAAATGTAGATAAGTTAGCAATTTGAATTCCGCCCGCGTTCGATCCGGCGTTCGAATTTTGAATATTTACAATACACGTATAGCGCGTGCTGGCTGAAAAGTTGACGCCGAATTGAACGCGTTCGTTTTGTTAAGTTGGTATAAAAATGTGACAAAGATAAAAAATAGTTTTTCATTCGAATTTTTGATTAAATAATTAAGGAACCGGTTTCTTTATAATTGTTTATAGTCAATTAGCGAATTACTTAACAAACTCAAGCATTACGTACTCTAAGAAACCCTTCTCGTTAATAAGCGAAACAATTAGATGTCATTTATCGTCTAAAATATGTATGACGACATGTTTTTTTTTATCTTTGTTTTATAATTATGGGTAATTGTGTTAAACATTTGGATGTTGCAGTTGTGACAGTTACAAAATAATATAATTAATTATTTAAGCTTTAAAAAAAGCACGAAAAATTTTACAATTAAAAAATAAATTAAACGTATAGGTACATTTAAACAAATAAATAGGTATATACCTGTAGAAGCATTTTAAGTGGCTTAAATTTGACACTGTTAAATTAAAAAAAAGCCTTGATAGTGACAAAATGTTGTGTTTCTACGATATAATCAAAAGCTCGCATTTGCCTCTATAGCCGCATGCCAGAAAAAAACATTACTGAATCTAATCAAAAAAAGGAAAACAATAAAATATTTCTTTTTTTTAAGAACAATGACTGCAATCATGTCCTTATTAAGTGTACTGCTCAGCTACCAAGTTGGGTTCCAATAAACCAACGCCTATTTCCAATAGTATCTATTGCATCCTTTAATAATTAAAACGTAATATATAACACATTCGCCATTGCTAAACAGGACTTATTGACATGGAGGATTTTTGACTAACCGAGGATTGATTTTTTCCCAATAAAAGTCTAACACAGATGAGAGACAGAGAAAGGATAAGGCATTTGAACTAAGAAGTAGGTAATTACTTGATTTGATAACTGACTTTTGTAGTTACAAGGTAGAGCAAATCAATCACTCTTGGGAAGTCCGACACGACACGACACGACACGACAGCGAGATGGCCCAGTGGTAAGAACGCGTGCATCTTAACCGATGATTGCGGGTTCAAACCCACGCAAGCACCACTGAATATTCATGTACTTAATTTGTGTTAATAATACATCTCGTGCTCGACGATGAAGGAAAACATCGCGGGGAAATCTGCGTGTTTTTATTCCAACCCGCATTGGAACAGCGCAGTGGAATGTGATCTAAACGTCTTCAAAGGGAGAGGAGGTTTTAGTCCAACAGTGGGAACTTTACAGTCTGTTGTTGTTGTTGTTATTCCACGATTCGTATTTTGGGTGGAATATCTTTCGACCTGTACAGATAAAATATATTTTCCTATACCGCGATTCAAGAGTCACGTAATCTAGCCACTGGTCCATCTCACATAACAGACAGATCGAAGCGAATATCAAGCGTGTTAATACATGGTCACCTAAAATATTATTAAATTAAACAGGTATAGTACAAAGCTTAGATGTAGCATCGGCAAAATTCGTAAAACCGATCACATCCGAATCAAGTACGCTATCCCAAATCATCAATATTTATTTCTTATCTGAATATGATCTTTGCACAAATGTAATAATTTGTAATATCATATGACCAAATATGTTCGTCAATTTGACACGTCGATTTACATGCACTTGCTTTCTCGGATTGAACTGACGCGAGAATCTATAGCGACAAATAGCGTCAAATGGGGCGATAGGGAGCTATTTCTACTGGTTATGTAAATCAGCAGTAATCCGTTTATATATTACTATAAAATATGTCAATATTGCCGTTAGATGACAAGTCAATAATTTCATAAGTCTGTTGATTTTTTAATTGCTCGTCTAGGAATAGTCCAGATCAACTTTGACTATGGCGTTCAACTCAACAAAGACCAGCCAACGTTGGCGGTGCATTGGTGATTTAAAGGACCTTCAGATTCACAATTTGCGAATCCGTCTACCTAATTACAATAAAAAAATATACATAATTTAGTAAATAGAAAATCAATTTATTAAAATAGCTCCAACTTAAATTCCTATAATGTATGGGATCGGGTCTCAAATCTTATATTTATATAGAGCTATTTCTATTAGTTGTGTAAATCGTGAATCGGCAGCAATTTATTGAATGCCGATGCTACATCTAAGTTGTGTCGTACGATATATAATGTGAATTTACTTAAGTTGGTCGAATGTGTTTCACCTCCAGCCATAATTATAGAATGGCCGATTAGGGCGATAAATTAGAAATTTAATTGCTTACAATTTTTTTAATGGCTTTAATGTATTGCTTAAGGCACTTGACCTAGATTAATATAAAATAATATGATTAATATCGACGTATCTGTTTGTGGATATGTTTATAAAGAGTGACTAGCGAGTGTCTTGCCTGCAGATCCGTCTTTCCCATTGGGCACTTTGGGCAAGTCCCCAGGCCCCGCGATCGATAGGGGCCTCAGATCAAATAAATGAATATAATGTAAATATTTAATATGTAATTGTTAATAAAAATAAATCAATAACCTTGTTAATCTATTCTAACAAAATAGTGTTACATCGAAGTCATAGGGCCCCCATTATGCCCAGGGCCTCCAATAGTTTAAAGACAGTCCTGCTTGCCTATTCTTGTCGTTTAATTTAAAACATTAATATGATGTTTTAAATGTGCTTTTATGAGCCTACTTGAATTGAGAATATATTGATTTTGATGTGGATTTGTACGTTAGCAAGTTTTAAAACGGTTTGAGTTAATTTGTCTTATTTGAAGTCATTGTTATTGCAGGAACAAAATATGTATATAATGATATATATATATATATATATATATATATATATATATATATATATATATATATATATATATATATGGATAACTTAGTGTACAAATAGCTTAGTTTAAGGCCATAACTTCTTATAGATTTTAAAGGCTTTTGATCGGTATTTGATCATCAATGGATGAACCATCCTATCAGCCTATCTAAAACTAAACAAAAATATTTTTTTGCTTATTTTTGTTTACAAGTTAATTTAGATAACTAACAACCCGCCCCGGCTTCGCACGGGTGCAATACTGATAATGTTGTCTTAAATTTTCGCGATTATTACACATTTAAATAAAACTAGTTATAACGGATTTTAATCGCGTATATTAATTATTTTGGACAGCCCGACGTTTCGAGCACTTTACAGCGTTCGTGGTCACGGGTAGAATGACCAGTCTAGTCCGTTATAACTAGTTTTATTTAAATGCAATACTGATATTAAAATATACTACAGGATTTCTTTATTTACGATATCACATTAGTAACTTCTAAAATAATCAGTGTTTCTTTACTGTATTGTCCATATATTATATACAAAAACCTTTCTCTAGAATCACTCTATTATAAAAATCGTATCAAAATCTGTTTCGTGATTATGAAGATCTAAGCATATATAGAGCTGTCTCTAGATAGCGGCGAAAGACTTTGGTTTATACTATATGTAATGTTTAAAAATTTAAAGATATATATGTTAACTATATAGATATATATTGATATTATTAGATGCTTATTACTACACGGACGAAAGTAAAAGTATTAGTGGGATTTAATTATATAAACGATAAATTTATTACACATAATTATAATGCATTCCACATTTAAAAGGCGATGAATAGATTTTAATGTGATCATAACATACAAGATAGTTGTACCGGTTTTGATCAGGGATTTGTAAGACGTTAAAACGTATGAGGAAATTGATTTTTAGGTTAGTATTCTTTTTGGACATTGTTAAGTAATAATGAAATAAACAGATATGGCAAGATAAATATCCCCATAGACAACGCGTCTATAAATGTGAAATTATTGACAAAGTAGATTTTACCGAGAAGGACCGGCAAGAAACTCAGTAGTTACTCTTTTTTAACATTTAAAAAAATACAAAGTTATGTTAGTTAAAAACAATTATTTAAATTAATATATCCTGCTTGATAATAAAGCTGTAATGTCAAATGTCTATATAATAAACTATGTGTAGTCTATTCTAGTGGAAATAGGAATAAAATGAAACAAATATTATATTTACGTATTTCATACGAAACCGTAACTCAGGTATCGTGCACTACTAAGACTAAAATCTTAGAGGTTATGATATCTTTATTTATAATATAACACTATTATATTCACTATAATTTTGATCAAAACAATCCGAAAAGTGATGAGTCGAGATGGCCCAGTGGTTAGAACGCGTGCATCTTAACTGATGATATCGGGTTCAAACCCAGGTAACCACTATGTATATGTGCTTCATTTGTGTTTATAATTCATATCGTGCTCGGCGGTGAAAGAAAACATCGTGAGGAAACCTGCGTGTGTCTAATTTCAAAGAATTTCTGCCACATGTGCTTTCCAACAAACCGGATTGGAACAGCGTGGTGGAATATGTTCCAAACCCTCTCCTTAATAGGAGAGGAGGCCTTAACCCAGCAGTGGGAAATTTAGGGGCTGTTACTTTACTTTTTTTTACTTTATTGACAACTTTATAATGGCATATGTCATGTGGAATGGTGGAGCGGGTTGGAAAAACAATCTAGTAACTGACAGAAATATCACCCAGTTTATAATCATACTAATAATGGGAAATAACTGATGTAATGAGGACGATAGAACACAAATCATAAATGTTGCAAAAAAGTAGGGGCGGCAAAAATTGAATAGCCTACTAGTGGCAGATTTGTAAAACCGCCACTGTTTACCATTGTTTTGACGAGTTAATAAAAGGATATTTGTTTTTTATAACTGGCAACATTGCTTGCTATGAGCTATTTGTTGCAGCTAAGGAAAACATTTTCCTACACCATATCTTGTTTTCCTCGCCCTGCTCTTTGCTTACGTAATTATATTAGGGTTAGTGGTGTACTGGTCGATACCCAATGGCGCTATTTATAAGGGATGTTTTGCTGTTTTTATCGATTTTTTTCTATGTGTAAGAAAGTGTGATAATTTTGTAGAAAGTTGAGAATTGAAAATTTTAATGTTAATTTTAAATGCTATTTTATTTTTAAATAGAAATCGGTTTTGCTTTATGTGCGGAGTTGTTAGATGTGTCTTTCAATTTTTAATTTTTCGAAGTTTTTCCAAATGCTAACGTTTTGTACTATCAATAGTTTGAATCTACGTTTTAGCATTAATTTGTTTTTATTTGCGTTTATATATGATTTATGTTTGTGTATTTTTTCGTAACGCTTGATTTAGAAAATAAAGAACTACCCGTAATTAGTGATTACTAATTAACTAAAAAACAATCAAGATCATTGGACTATGACATCAATATTTACGTATTGATGGTAAAGAGTTACTAAGTCTTACCTAATCTAGGTACTACATGAATGATAAATAGACATATTATACATATATCTTTATACATAGTAACTATATCTTGTTTGTAGTTTAATGTGCAACTACATGCCGTCCTCAGCTTTGCTCATAATTGTTACCATGTCTTAGATACATAATTAGTATATGTATGTTTTTCCTGGTAGTTCAAGAGTACTTTATACAAATTTCATCAAAATCGGTTCAGCAGTTTTGCCGTGAAAGAGCAACAGAGTTTCTTTTGCATTTATAATATTAGTCTATATATGGTATATAAAAATAGATTGGACAGTGGGAAAAACCCATACATTTTTCTATACTGTTTATGCTCGGTGTATCCCCGCCCCTATTGCAGGATATACAAAATCCTTGCCCCTTTTTCCATGGGAGATATAAACGGAATATAATTATGTAACCCCTGTTTCCCCGGAAGAGAGCTTGTTACGGGGACTAGCTTTTGATGGTATTATTCAACGTGTAGAATAATATTCTATACAAATTATATATCATTCGAACTAGCAACCCGCCCCGGCTTCGCACGGGTGCAATACTGATACTAAATAAACAGAATTTGTTTATTCACGACATCACATTAGAGACTTCTAAAATTATCAGTGTTGCTTTACTATATTGTCCATGTATTATATAAATAAATAAATAAAAATAAATATGAGACAATATCACATACGTTACTCTGATCCCAATGTGAGTAGCTGAAGCACTTGTGTTATGGAAGATCAGAAGTAACGATGGTACCACAAACACCCAGACCTAAGACAACATAGAAAACTAATGGTAATCTACATCGACTCGGCCGGGAGTCGAACCCGGGACCTCAGAGTGGCATACCCATGAAAACCGGTGTACACACCACTCGACCATGGAGGTCGTATATACAAAAACCTTCCCTTGAATCACTCTTTCTATTAAAAAAAAACCGCATCAAAATCCGTTGCGTAATTACCAAGATCTAAGCATACATAGGGACAGACAGCGGTAAGCGACTTTGTTTTATAGTAATGATGATATTTTAGACATTTCTTTACGAATTGATCTGATTGGAAAAATAATCTAGTAACTGACAGAAATATCACCTAGTTTATAATGATACTCATAATGGGAAATAACTAGAAATAACTAGAAATTAAACACATATAATATATATCAATATATTATATGTGTTTTTAGACAAGTATTAATGCTCTAACTTTGCCAATGCGCTTTCAAACTTGAGAACTAACATCTCAAGTGTGTGTGCACTTGCACTGGTTTACACAAACAAAACGCAGCACAAAAGAATAAAGTATTGCTGTTTAATGGTATTCTGTAGCTATATGACCTTGTGGATCTGGAGTTTCTGGGTCAGGTACTGGTCGAGTACTAAGGTATAGTACGACACAAATTAGATGTAGCATCGGAAAATGCAATGGAATGAAAATAGACCGATAACTGTCGATTTAGACAACCAATAGAAATAGCTCCCGATCGCGCCGTTCGACGCTATTCGTCGCTATAGATTCACGCGTCAGAGAAAGCAAGTGCATGTAAATCGACGCGTCAAATTGACGAATATATTAATTCATATGATATTACAAGTTATTACGTTAGTGCAAAGATCATATTCGCATGAGAAATAAATATTGATAATTTGGGCCAGCGTACTCAATTCGGATGTGATCGGTTTGACGAATTTTGCCGATGCGACATCTAACTTGTGTCGTACTATACATGCATATCTTCTGAAATACTTAGTTTGCTAATAAGAAGTACGAAGTTTTAAGGTAGTATAGCGTTGTTGTTTTTAGAGGGTTCCGTAACGAAAAAGAATTACTACTAACTTACTTACTCTATTACTAATAGGTCTGTGTGTGCGTTTGTCACCAGGCTGTATCTTATGAAACGTATTAGTAAGAACAGTTGAAATTTTCACAGATGATGTATGTATGATGCCGCTGTATCAACGTATAAAAGTAAAGTAACAGCCTGTGAGAGGGTTTGGAACATATTCCCTCACGCTTTTCCAATACGGGTTGGTGGAATACACGTGTGGCAGAATTTCTATGAAATTTCTCACATGCAGGTTTCCTCACGATGTTTTCCTTCACCGCTGAGCACGAGATGAATTATAAAGACAAATTAAGCACATGAATCATCGGTGCTTGTCTGGGTTTGAACCCGCAATCATCGGTTAAGATGCACGCATTCTAACCACTGGGCCATCTCGACTGATCAGGTCGTAAGATAGTATTTATACAGATGTATATCTGTGTATATATAGTCTAAGAAAGATTAAGCCTACCCTAAATAGGGTGGAATGGGAAAACGTAGTATCTTATATCAATCCAGTGGCAACATTTGTGATAAATGCGACGCGTTAGGTTTTTAATATCCGTTTTTATTGCCCACAGCGTCTAGTGTTGCCAGTACGTTGTTTGTTTTCTTCAAATATAGAGGTTTATTGAATTTTTATCATGTTTTTTTTCTATCTTTGCGTAAATTTTATTTCTTTATTGTAATTGGTTTATGATTTGAGTATGGTATGGTATGTTTGTATATCAAAGCGACAGCAGCGTTATGGCTTATGAGCCGTAACGAAAAAGTCGCAGGTTTGATCCTCGGCCTGAAACGAAATAACAACAGCCTGTAAATTTCCCACTGCTGTGCTAAAAAGAAAATAAGGTTTGGAGCATATTCCATCACACTATTCCAATGTGGGTCTGTAAATACACATGTGGCAGAATTTCTTTGAAATCGCACTCATCCGGATTTCCTCGCCGTTTAGTTATTTGTAATTTTATCTCTTTCTGTCATCAGTGATTTGACATTTGAAAGAAAAGGACAGCATTATTTCACTAATCACTCCCCTAAAGTTTAGAGGTTATGTTTATTATAAAGTTGAAGATTGTTTTTGTTTGCGTAATGAATCCTTGTACTTTGATTTGTTTTTTTTTGTGTTGCCTATTTGTTAGATGAACAACACACTTTGACCCATGGGGGCGGAGCGGTGTGTTTTACGCGGGGGGAAACGCACGGGTCATGATAAAATGGTTATAGCAAAACTTCTCACTACAGAGACGCATATGGGCCAAGAGTGAGCTACGTATTTTGGGCTCTTATAATAGTGTTTATTAGTTGTGTCCAGTTCACCATTCAGCTTCGGCTACTGTCGGACAGTTTTCGCAAAAATTGACCCAAGTTAAAGTTCAGACTGTGACGACCTTCGTGGTCGAGTGTGTACACCGGTTTTCATGGGTACGCCACTCCGACCGGAAGAGTCGATGTAGAAAAAATTCATTAGTTCCTATGTTGTCTTGGGTCTGGGTGTTTGTGGTACCCTTGTTACTTCTGATTTTCTATAACACAAGTGATGTTGCTACTTACATTGGTATCAGAGTAATGTATGTGATGTTGTCCAATATTTATATACTGTTTCTTAAAGGCCTAACGTCATCAGGCAATTATTAATAACTGGTAGGTCTATCGCGAAACATCGAGTTTATTCAAAAGATGTTTGTAGTAATTTCAAAACCATTATTTTCGCAGGTTTTAGTAATCCTCTAAATTTGGCGCCAAAATAATGAAATCCTTTTGTTTTGAAATAGTATACATTGGTTTTTTTAATATTTTAATATTTTTTTTTTTTTCGTAGACGTAGCACTGCTGTCTAACAGGCCACTTTATTCAGCTCTCCAATTTTATTATCTGTTGAATTGTAAAAATTTACTAAATTGCAACTAAAAATCCTCTTGATTTTTTTGTATATCTACGCCTAAAGCTCTTCGAAATGAGACCATAACCGATCTAAGTGCAGCTATCATCCCATAATCACTGGGTCAAAAATCAGCTTACGCTATCTAAATATATAGATATAATTCAAAGGCGACTGACTGGCATAGTGATCTATCAACGCACCAAGCTTTGCTATGCAGCTATGTATATATGATATGATGTAGGCATCCGCTAAGAAAGAATTTTTGGTCAATTCTATCAAGAGACCACGAAAGTTGAACCTCAATTGTGGTTTATTTAGAGGTCTGAAATTTTGGTAATATTTTAAATTGAATTATTTATATCCACGGACCCACCCACGCGGGAAAAGTTCCGGGCAACGGCTAGTTAATATATAAGAAAGAAAGATAGCAATTTTACTTATTATAGATAGATATATGTATGCATTTTAAATATCAGGTACTGTACATTATTTTATTTTATTTTTATTTTTTTCAATATATTAATATTACACTGTATTTATTTACTATGTTTATATCTGTATAGTACGACACAAATTAGATGTAGCATCGGAAAATGCAATGGAATGAAAATAAAACCGATTACTGCCGATTTACACAACCAATAGAAATAGCTCCCCATCGCGCCATTCGACGCTATTCGTCGCTTTAGATTCACGCGTCAAAGAAAACAAGTGCATATCAATCGACGCGTCAAATTGACGAATATATTAGGTCATATGATAATACAAGTTATTACGTTTGTGTAAAGATCATATTCGCATGAGAAATAAACATTGATAATTTGGGATAGCGTACTCAATTCGGATGTGATCGGTTTTACGAATTTTGCCGATGCTACATCTAAGTTGTGTCGTACTACATCCCAACCTCTTTCTATATCTGTTTTCTTCTACCTTAAGGTTGCCTGTAAGAGATCGCTGTGTTTGCGATAAGGCCGCCTCTTGTACATCTTTCATCTAACCGTGTATATGCGATTTATTTACTGGTGTACAATAATGAGTCGAGATGACCCAGTGGTTAGAACGCGTGCATCTTAACCGATGATTGCGGTTTCAAACCCAGGCAAGAACCGCTGATTCATGTGCTTAATTTGTCTTTATAATTCATCTCGTGCTCAGCGGTGAAGGAAAACATCGTGAGGAAACCTGCATGTGACAAATTTCATAGAAATTCTGCCACATGTGCATTCCACCAACCCGCATTGGAACAGCGTGATGGAATATGTTCCAAACCTTCTCCTCAAAGGGAGAGGAGGCCTTTAGCCCAGCTGTGGGAATTTGCAGGCTGTTGTTGTTGTACAATAAAGGGTATTTTGATTTGATTTGATTATTAACAGGAACGATGTGTCGTGCTAGCTTTGTATTCACTTCTGTTTTCGTATTCGCTTTCGTTCCCCTCGCTATAATGATTTATG
Organism: Vanessa cardui; assembly: GCF_905220365.1. Taxonomy (NCBI): domain Eukaryota; kingdom Metazoa; phylum Arthropoda; class Insecta; order Lepidoptera; family Nymphalidae; genus Vanessa; species Vanessa cardui. The sequence continues at coordinate 3,656,410 of NC_061151.1, forward strand.
TTAATCTTGTACTGTCAACAACACCACAAGACTGGCATATCGTTTACAATTTTTTTTTAATTTGGTAACCACATCCCTAGCGGCTAGTGATGTGTAAAGGGTAGAAAACAATTCGTTATGTCATTCTTAACTTTAAATGTGATAGTAATTCTGTCTGTCTGACGGTCTTTCACGAATAAACCGCTGAATCGAATTTGATGAAATTTTGGTACGAAGCAAACTTGGATTTAAAGAAAGGACATAGGTTACTTTATTGCCTAACATATTACAACCCACAATCTGAAACGCGAGCGAAGCCGCGGGCATCTACTAGTTATAAGTAATTGATATTGATAATTGCACAGGTTTTGTATTAGAACTTCTTTCTACTACTGAGTTTCTTGCTGGTCCTTCTCGGTAGAATCTACTTTCCGAACCGGTGGTAGCTTCAATTAATTGTTAAATGACGGTACAAAAGTGCTTGTAAAAGCCTACTTGAATAAGGTTGATTTTGATTTAGATTTGGATTGATTTTCGGGTTGTGGTGTACCAAAAAAAAACATACATTACTAGTCCTTTCGCTTTCGATTATATAAAGACATTTTAACATTTTAAAGATAGTGTAACTACAGGCACAAGGGACATAACATCTTAGTTCCCAAGGTTGGTGGCGCTTTGACGATGTAAGGAATAGTTATTATTTCTTACAGCGTCCTTGTCTATTGGTGATGGTGACCATTTACCATCAGGTGGCAGGGAAATAAAATAAAATAAATAAAAAATAGTATATTCTAGAATATTCTGGTTTATTTCTTTAGTTTTATTATAAAACGCTCTGCGCTAACCAATAAGATAAATGTCAGTGGATGATGGTGGTGATAATGGTGTTTTTTTATGGTATAGGTTGGCGGACGAGCTTATGGGCCACCTGATGGTAAGTGGTCACCATCACCCATACAATGACGCTGTAAGAAATATTAACTATTCCTTACATCGTCATTGCGCCACCAATCTTGGGAACTAAGATGTTATGCCCCTTGTGCCTTCAAACTTCAAACCGGAACACAACAATACTGAGTACTGTTATTTGGCGGTAGAATAACTGATGACTGGGTGGTACCTACCCAGACGGGATAGCACAAAGCCCTACCACCAAGTGATATTGATGATATTATGTTTGTGGTCAGATGCGGTGGCGGTGGTGAAATTGGCGGGATGCAGGGCGGCGGCGCGCCCGCCACCGATGTCGATCAGGCGCAGTTCGAAGCGGACAAGCGCGCTGTTTACAAGTAAGTCATTAAATGTATCATATTATCTAACTAGCGACCCGCCCCCCGGCTCTGCATGGGTCAAAGGTCCAATGCTGATACTAAATATACTACAAAAAAATTCTTGTTTATTTACTATGATAAACATGAGACAACATCACATACATTACTCTGATCCCAATGTAAGTAGCTAAAGCACTTGTGTTGTGGAAGATCAGAAGTAACGAAGGTACTGTCTATACGGTATTGTCTATTTCTTTTCTATATATTGTCTATACCACCAACCCGCATTGGAACAGCGTGGTGGAATATGTTCCAAACCCTCTCCTTAATGGCAGAGGAGGCCTTATCCCAGCAATGGGAAATTTACAGGTTACTTTACTTTACTTTAATTTAACCGTTACTTTACTTTACTATATTGTCTATGTATTAGGTAAATTCACCAACCCCGCATTGGAACAGCTTGGTGGAATATGTTCCGAACCTTCTCCTCAAACGGAGAGGAAGTCTTAACCCAGTATTGGGAAAATTATTTTGTTGTTGTATTAGGTATATACAAAAACCTTCTTTTCAATGTGTCTATTTTAACAAACTGCATCGAAATCGGTTGCGTAATTTGAAAGTACTACGCAGACAGACAGCGGTAAGGTAGTTTGTTTTTTATACTATGTAATGATAATAATGGTGCTTGGGGAGAAATTATTGCTTGTATCAGATGATTTGTAGTCAAAATCATAATCAAAATAAACTTCATTCAAGTAGGCTTTTAAAAACACTTTTAAATCATCATTTAACAATTGAATGAAGCCACCGATTTGGAAGGTAGATACTACCGAGAAGAACCGGCAAGAAATTTATTAGTTAGTCTTGCAAGAAAGCTGTTATATCTCCGTGGACTCTTCAGTCTCGGGCGGGGCGATCCGACTGTGGACACGCATAGCCGCGTCCATAGTCGGATTGTCCAGTCCTGGACTGACCCTCAGCAGTGGAACAGCTGTCACCGAAACGCGAAGAGAAAATCCGCTGGACAAGCTCCATCATTCAATCCTTTGATTCTTGTATGCTTATTTACTAATGTTCTTAATTTAAATAATAGGCTATTTGACTGAAAATCTGTTTTATACTATCTGTGCCCGCGGCCTGGTAAGCCTTTGAATTTAACAAAAATAAATATTGTAGCCTAAGTTACTCCCTATTATATCAGTTATCTGCAAGTGAAATTCCCGTCAAATCGGTCCAGCCGTTCTAGAGATCAGTCGGAACAAACAGACAGATAGACAGACCAACAAAAATTATGTATGTATCGTGTATAAATACATATGTATTGAGTAAATAAGGGCTATTTTAATACTAAAAATAGACACACCAATTTTATTATATGTATAGATTATTTAGTAGAGGTTAAGGGACCCGGTAAAAGTTGTTTTTTTTAATTGTAGTACATTTTTGCCGAAAACTAATCAAATTTTAAAGTTAATATTTAAATATCACGCGGAAACAGTAATTTGTCAATATGGCGCTGCAATGGGGTCGGTGACGTCACTTGCCTGTATTGTTATCTGTGGCACATATAATCCACATACAGTAGGCTAACGAGATAAACGAGAAAGTGACATCAACATAAACCCGACCAATCAGGAGCGTTTTGTGTCACTTGACAAATGTTTAAAAAAATGCATTTATATTTATGGAATTTTGAATAGATTGAATATTATTTTCAACTTTCGTTACTAAATGACCATTTTTAAACTCATAATATACGTATACTGATTACAATAATTGATTTTTTCACATAGTCAAATAGCCTATTATATAAGTCAATAAATGTTACCAGTTTTTAAATTTACATCTTCAAATTTAATATGGAAAGTTGAAATGACAAAACAGATGGATCATTGGGCTGTCTTGTGGTAAGTGGTACCCCTCTAAGATACTACATGTATTAGTATAAATCATTCTTTATATCGTGTATATGACTGCCTTATTAATTCTGTGTGCCTAAAATCTGCCATAATTGAATCTACTCACAATTATATTAAAAAAGTATTTATATGTTTTTGTACAATTTCCAGACACCCACTCTTTCCCCTCCTCGCTCTACTCCTGGAGAGATGCGAGCAAGCGACAGCTGGAGCCGAGCCTCCAGCTGCAGATGCCTTCGGTGCAGACCTTCAAGCCTTCGTGCAGCACCAGAGGAGGGACAGGCGACCTTTCCTCGTCGACGATCCAGAGATAGATGGGCTGATGATCAAGAGCATTCAGGTTGGTGTTTCAATGATTGATCAGAGATTGACTACTAGTATTGAATCGATGTAAATCTGCGTATTGATTAAGTTAAGAGTCGACCAATAATTTGCAGAGAGTACCTACTTTTTTGTACAAAGTCATATAATATTTTATAGTAATTAGGAGTCATGTTTTGACTAAAAATACTTGGTGTTTTTATTTTGTAGACAAATATACATTATAATTGTAAAACATCTATTATGTATTGTTTAAAGAACTTTTTTCGTATAATAGGTTATTTGACTGGTTTTTAAAATCCATTTTATATTATTTAGTAGAAGTTAAGGAACCCAGTAAAAGTTGTGTTTTTTATTTCTAGTACATATTTGCCGAAAAATATCATATTAAAAATTCCACATTTAAATAGCGCGCAAAAACGCTACTTGGACAATATGGCGCTGCAATGGGGTCGGTGACGTCACTTTGCTGTATTTTAATCTGTGGTACCTATATTAGATAAATAAGACACCGACTCCAAATATAACAATAATTATAACTACATGATATAATCGTTAATCGACTTTTAAGTAGTCTAATATTTTTCATTTCATTTAACTTAGGAAGACTCTAAAAAATATGTTGAATACGCAATTATTTTTATTATTTTTTCGTGCATATTCATTTGTTTTAAAATAGTGTTTTGTTTGAAGTCGGTTTTTCTTTTTGTTAAAATTTTTATTTATTTTTTGATTTTAAGTGAAGCTGATGTTGACTAACTATTTTTTTTTAATATGGATAGATTAAGCGTTCCGTTTATATGAGTCAGAAACTACTTCGAGGACAATTTCAAAGGAAACTTGCGAATAAAGCAAAAATAGACTTTCGAAAATGCGGATTTAATACGTCACGCGGCGTAAACTACAAGGGTCCCTCGAAAGAGCTGTAATCGAACTCAGCAAAAAAACTTTGAAAAAGACCAACTATATTTCGTACATCATATGACATCACATCACATACACAAAATTTGATTAAAGATAGTAAGAAATTCTGCCCCATATCGCACCCTAACTGCGAGCCGTATAGGAGTTCCATCACTACATAGTATAAAACAAAGTCGCTTTCTCTGTCCCTATATCTTTAAATCTACGCAACGTATTTTGATGCGGTTTTTTTCAAAAGATAGTGTGATTCAAGGGGAAGGTTTGTGTATATAATACATGAACAATATAGTAAAGAAACACTGATAATTTTAGAAGTTTGCGATGTGATGTCGTAAATACACAAATTCTGTAGTATATTTAGTATCAGTATTGCACCCGTGCGAAGCCGGGGTGGGTAGCTAGTTGATTATAATATTCGACTATGATAATTACATAAACATAACCACATTACGGAAGGTGACTCAAATATCCAAATAACCTATAAATAAAAGATTCGACTGAGTATCGCTAACGTGCTCCTCAGAATTGTTCCGTTCCCTTCCGTTCCGTTACTTTGTCATGGATCCTGTGCTCAGAACCTTACCAAACTTTCACCAAATTACCCTTGAAGTATATATTTTATAATAAAAAAAGAATTATCAAAATTGGTTAACGTGATTTTCAGTTATTCACCTATTTGTCGCGCATATACATAATGCAAATTAAGGATTATGTCGTTTTCATATGGATACCATCATCGGAAAAAAATAAAAAAAAAATGGGACCCCACGGGAAGCACTACCTTTCAAACAAAAAAAAATTATCAAAATCGGTCCACCCAGTGAAAAGTTATGAGGTAACAAATATAAAAAAAAAAAAAAAAAAATACAGACGAATTGATAACCTCCTCCTTTTGGAAGTCGGTTGAAAAGCAAAGTTTACAAGAAAGTGACTTTATCATAAGCCCGGTCAATCAGGAGCGTTTTGTGTCACGTGACAAACGTTTGTGAAAATGCATTTTTATGTATGGACTTTTGAATAAATTAAGTATTATTTTCAAGTTTCTTTAGTAAATAACCATTTTTAAACTCATAATATACACTGATTACAATAATTCACAATTTTGCATTCGCATTGTCAAATAGCCTATTTCGTTTGGTAAGGTTCATTTTAAACAACTTTCATACAATCAACTACGGCGAAATACACACAAGTGTGTTCATATCATCATACTGACGACTCAAAAATCGATATTTCATTGCTGTCCAAAATACCTCATATCCAAGATTATTATCGTGGTAATTAGTAAGCCTTCCTTGTGTCGGTTGAAAAACTGCCTATAGTGCATCCACCAGCATGGAATTTAGGGGCTAAAATTGGTATATAATTTTCCAGGTCCTACGGATTCATCTCCTGGAATTGGAAAAGGTTCAAGAGTTGTGTAGAGACTTCTGCGGCAGATATATAGCGTGTTTGAAGACTAAAATGCAGAGCGAAAACTTGTTAAGGACTGATTATAGTGCGGGTAAGGATTAAAAGTCTACTAACATTATAAATGCAAATGTAACTCTGTCTGTTTGTAGCTCTGTGACAGCCAAACAAGTTTGAACCACCAGGAAGGATGTAGTCTACTTTTTTATGAACCTTATATCTGATGACAAACCCCAAAAACGCAAGTTAATCAACGGGTTCAGAGGTTACTGTAATATCGTTTTCCGTCTCCAATTTTTAAATTTGGGCTGATAATGATTGTTTAAATATTGACAAATATGTACACTGTTTATTCGTTTTTATAAATCAGAAGAAAAGATTTTTATTGATATTTTTGTCTAAATAAATTTTTGAAGTTGCATTTTTGACAAATTTTGAAAAAATCTAAAAAACGTGATAACTCAAAAATGGTTCACTTTTGCACTATACATATGGGGGTTAAAATTATTGCAAATAGTCACCCCTATCACCTCCAAACGGATATACGTCGAGTTACCAATAACCCTGTATATTTAAATAAAACTAGTTATAACGGATTTGAATCGCATATATTACCGCCAACGTTGGCGGTAGTTGTAAATAATATTTCTTTTGTTCCTCAAATAGACAAATGCCACCTTAGTCTACCTGTGACCACGAACGCTGTAAAGTGCTCGAAACGTCGGGATGCCAAAAACAATTAATATACGCGATTCAAATCCGTTATAACTAGTTTTATTGAAATGTGTAATAATCGCGAAAATTTAAGACAAAACCCTGTATATGTATATTTTTTTGTGTAAGTGATATCTCAATTGAAGTGGTCATTATCCCATAAACATTGGCGCTGTTAGAAATATTAACCATCCTTTACTTAGCCAATGCGTTACCCAACCCTTTGGAATGTTGGATGTGCCACTCACTCACCGTCCAAACTGGAACACAAAAATACCAAATCCCTCTGCTTGATGGCAAAATATCTGACTGGTGGTACATACCCAGATAGACTTGCACGAAACCCACAAAGGTGGTAGCTTCACTTAATATAGTTGTTAAATGACGATTCATAAGTGCTTGTGAAATCCTACTTGAATAAAGTATATTTTGATTTGAATTGATGCCCCACCACTTATAATAATTCATCTTGAGATCCATGGTTAAGAAACGGGGAAAAAATTGCGAGGAAATCATAGATCTATGTATAAAAGGCAGAAGGCTTCTACTCTCCTCTAAGAACGAGAAGTAGACCTCAGCTCAGTTGTGGGATAATGACAAGCAGTTAGATTACTTCTCTTACTTTTTGGATATTACAACACTAATGACTTTCTAGTTAACTGCACACCTTGGGAATGAGATGATCGCCTCCAGGTTGTTTCAAATAATAAATATTTGTTTATTATTCTACATGTCACATGAAATTAAAAAAAAAATACATTTATCCACTGAATTTCTTTCAGCGGAGGTGTTAGATTTAGAACCGGTGGTATATTTGACTACAAATAAGCAACTGAAATCACTTCTATTTTAAAAAATGATTTTTGATATTGACTTTTGACTTTTAATTCCAGGAGGCGTTGAAAGTAACAACAACCTATCTGGGACGATGGATGATCACTCCAGTACGTCAAATTCGCCGCAGTATCAGGTAATATATGTTTGTTGCAACATAAAGTGTAGTTAAAAAAACATCTGTAGTTCATTCCACTCTCAAGAGTAAAATTTTAATCTTAAATTGATCCAAAATTCGATTTAGTGAAGAGAAAATTGAATGAAAAGTTTGATGAATGAATGATAGAGATTTATGTAGAGACAGAGTGTAGTACCTATTCGAACGTTGATTGGGCTAGTGTAATTACAAGTGAATAACATTGAGATGAGGTGTACTGATAGTGTAAGGGTTAGTTTATCCTTACAGTGCTGGTGTTTATTAGTGATGAATGTGTGAGTGTTTTGAGGATGAAGTGTTGTGAGTGGGGGTAAGATTGAATTGAATGATTTGCGCACCTCTTTATTGCTTCTATTAAAGTTTAAATCAGGTGACATTACGATACAATCTTACTCCTAGGCTGATTTTGCTCCAACTAAACTTTATTAATTAATGTAACTAACTTCCTCGTTGATCCTAAACCATAATTTATATTTACAAATGAAGTACTAATGCTGTAATTAGTCACCAAGAACGAATGGATCTATGAGATATGAAGTTGGTATTACGTCCTTTGCTCGATGTTCGAGACTGTATGAATGAGTGAGTGAGTGAACTGTATAATCCAACGATAGTTGTGTCCCGGCAGTCCCCCGCGCCGCTGGCCGCGCCCCCCTTCCCCGCATACCCCGCCGTCGCCGACCTGCCCTTCCAGCACCGCGAACCTCGTGAGTACACTCGCCCTACACTTATATGTCCATAATCTAATATTGGTAGTGCTTATTATATTGATAGATATTATTTCAAAGAGGTTTTAATGACGTTTTCAAATAATATTAAAAAACATAGCTTAAAAAAAATAGCAGGGATAAAACTGAACAAACTTCACCGATACGAAATCAGAAAAGCACCTAGTACATAATAATCATTTTCTTTGAATATATCCCAAAAATTTTTATCATTCCCATGACTTGAATGAATTAAACCTAATTCAATAAAAATTACCTGTTGCCTGTAAAGTCGGTATACGGGCGAAAGTTTTACGTGACAACGACTTTGAGTGGTAAAATAATTTTAATGTGAATATTCATTCGTATAGTAGGAAGAAGGATGAAATAATTGTAACAATTTAAAACATTAATTTATACAAAGAATCTCGCACTGAATTTTGTCTGTCTCTCTCGCTCTTAGGCGGGCTAACCATGCCCGAGTGGAAGGCACGCGTGCCTCTCACTCGCTCTCGTTGTGAGCGCATAACGTGAGCGGAGCGTAACGCAGTTTCTTGAAGTGTCACCCGGCAAACCAATTTATAAGACGTTGTCACGTCAACAATTTATTTTGCTACACACATACATTACATAGATCATACACAAGAAAATAATTAAATTTAAAGAACAGTGTTGGTAGCAAGGGGTTCTCAGTATAACCTGTGCCAATGCACAGCACAGGTTTTCAGATGGCCCCTGACTATTGGGTTATAAACACATAGAGGTGACCTAGTTAATAAATACAAGTATCTCAATTTGATTTTTCTTGAATTTTCTTTTAGGAACTGATAAGTTAATATTCTCTAAATTGACTTAAAAAATATTTATATTTCGACGCGTACAAAGTTATTTTTAGTTCAAGTAATTTTAATGACAGCTATCCGCGAAAAGAAATTTAAAAAACTAATAAAAATCGTGTTATATTAACTGGTCAAGTAACGATCTAAATAAAATATTATAATATAATATACTACGTTCAAAATTTGAACAATCACAATTTGATTTGTAACAAAAAAAAAATGGTTAAATAAGATCATTTGTGAAGTCTATTTTGAGCGATTTGATTTGAAGTTAGCAACTTCATTGTATAGTAATCATTTAACCATTTTAATTGTCAAATATAATAAAATTTAGTATTTATTTTATAGCTAATACATACAGACAGATAGAGTTACTTTTACATTTATAATATTAATATAGATGTTAAAATGTTTGCAGCGGCTCTCGTAGTACAAGGTTCGACACCGATCGGTCAAATTGGCGCCGGGCTCCTCTCCACGGATTCGTTTACCGGTAAGCGTTTTTATTAAGTTCATATCACTTTATCTATCTATAACGCTTTTTCACGCAAATGTACTTTACATATGTGAAAAGTCATCTGAATACATTCGTCAATTTTACGATTGTTTTTTTAATCTGTTGACGCTACATTTTAATTTTGTCGTTCTATAATAACGACCTCTTTGTATTTATTTTGTCTTTTTTATATAAAGCATTAATTAAAGATATTTTTGTTATTGTTTCGTTGTACAGTCGGGGTAAGAAAAGGTTCGTCACCTTAAGATCTACTTTTGTGTGCTCAGTATGAGCGTCAATTTTGACAATTTAGTAGAAGATATGTCTATTTTAAATTCGTTATGAATAATAACGCCATTAAAGATATTTAATGTTGATATAAAACTAGACGTAGTCCAAAGATGTTACACTATTTTGAACCAAGTAATCATACTATGTAAGTTTAATTTTATATGGTGGTTTTACTTGGTGGTAGAGCTTTGTGCAAGCCCGTCTGGGTAGGTACCACCCACACATCAGTTATTCTAACGCTAAATAACAGTACTCAGTGTTGTGTTCCGGTTTGAAGTGTGAGTGAGCCAATGTAACTACAGGCACAAGGGACATAACATCTTAGTTCCCAAGGTTGGTGGCACATTGACGATGTAAGGAATCGTTAATATTTCTTACAGCGTTATTGTCTTTCATCAGGTGGCCCATATGCTCGTTCGCCAATCTATAACATAAAAAAAAAAATATGCAGCTGTCAGTTTAGTGTTTCAGTTTCAAAAGGTACAAAGTGTTTACGACTTGATAATGCATTTGAATGTTGACGGAGGTATTCTTATTCTGACTGTACATTGTGTGTGTGTGTGTGTGTGCAGGCACGAATTCGAATTCTTGCTCGTCGGTGTCGGGCTCCCCCCCTCCCGCGCCCGACGATGAGGAGGAGGGCGGCAAGCGGGGCGTGCTGCCGCGACACGCCACGCAGGTCATGCGCGCCTGGCTCTTCCAGCATCTCGTGGTCAGTGATCATTGTGTACCCTATTCCAGCAGTAGCAGGAGAAAAAATAAACAGCATTTGACAGATGCAATGATATTAAGACAAGCCAAATAAACAGCATTTGACAGCCAATGCAATGATATTAGTCATGGATTTGTGAGAAACGTTGCTTTGAACGTGACCAAATCTTTATTGGAATTTTAATTAAAGTGGATATACGTAATTAAAAGTAATAGTGTGTTGTAATATAATAGTTTAAAAAATCAAAGAGTATACTTTTCGCACGCACTTAAAATTACAAATCAAATCAAATCAATTTTATTCAAGTAAACTTCGCAATGAAGCGTTTTTGAATCGTCAATATTTAAATACGGCCATCATTTCGGGAAGAAACGACGAGAAACTCGCATAGTTGCTCTTTTTAAATAAACCGATTTACAATGCTGTTGTAAATGTGCAATTTACAGTAATTAGTGTCATATGATGGAACCCGAGAGTAACTCTAGGGGTTTCTTTCTAAAAAGTACTCTTTTAATGAATAATATGATTTATTTATTAATTTAGTCTTAATAATCATTTTAAATTTTGAGATTGGTAAATTGATTATATTTTCCGGTATCTTATTATATATGATTCCATTCAAAATTTCAAATAATCCAGTCCACCATCTTGGAAGTCAGCCATGTTGGATTTAAGTCACGTGGCTTTTATTTTCGTATTCCTAACAGAAAACCCAATTTAATATCCGTAACATTGAAATAGATTTCAAGCAGCCAGTCCACCATCTTGGATTAACCGCCATATTGGATTTGTAATGACGTTTCTTAGTTAGTCAAGTATTATCATCAGAACAGAAAAGAATAGCAAAATTTCACCCTATTCAAATATCGGGAACTAGGTCATATTAAGATTACAAGATTATCTTACATACAGATTATAAGCATGTTAATTAAGATATAACTCTCAGTAGTACACAATATTTATTTATTTATTTAAGATCCACCAGTGATAATTAAATTAATACAATATTGGGTAAAAAGAAATACAGTGTAGCTTAATTCTAAATGCATTATCTTTTAAGGCAGTTACAGAATGCAAATATTAGGAAGTTTATAAATAATTTATTACATTATATTAAAAACGTATTAACTTATTGGTAAAAAATATTAAAATCTCTATATATAAAAATTAGGTTACAGGTTCATTATATTAAAAATTAGATCATTACCTATATATTGTTTATGTAAAAATTATTTATTTAATTTATCGCTGAACAGAAACTTATAACGCAATGTAGCTGATATATAACATTATGATAATAAATACAGCGGTTTATATATCAGATATTTATGTTTCCAGCATCCGTACCCAACGGAGGAAGAGAAGAGGTCACTGGCGGCTCAGACTCGGCTCACTCTGTTGCAAGTCAACAACTGGTTCATCAACGCGCGACGTCGCATATTACAACCGATGCTCGACTGCCAGGATAAACCTGGTAACGTATCATTCATTCATTCATTCACTTACTTGGTAGGGCTTTGTGCAAGCCCGTCTGGGTAGGTACCACCCACTCATCAGTTATTCTACCGCCAAATAACAGTACTCAGTGTTGTTGTGTTCTGGTGTGAAGGGTGAGTGAGCCAGTGTAACTACAGGCACAAGGGATATAACAACTTAGTTCCCAAGGTTGGTGGCACATTGACGATGTAAGGAATAGTTAACATTTCTTACAGCGTCATTGTCTATGGGTGATGGTGACCACTTACCATCAGGTGGCCCATATGCTCGTTCGCCAACCTATTCCATAAAATAAAATAAAAAAAATAAAATAAAATAGTCATTTATCTGTGAGAACTGTTAGAGGTGGCTAGAATAAAACGGCCGACGGCCTTGCTCAGAGCCCCATAAATTACGATGTTTATTGAATGATGTCTATATCTTTTTACGTTTTATTACAGGAGGTAAGAAAAGTAAAAACGGGTCGTCTATCAGCAAACGATATTGGCCTGACGCGCTTACCAACCCACAATTTACAGCAGGTAAGTTATTTTTTACACTAGTAGTCGCCCGCGGCTTCTCTCGCGTTTTAGGGTGTTGCTTGTCACGTGTCAAGCAAAAAAGTAGCCTATATCCTTTTTTGGAGATCAAGTTTGCTTCACACCAAATTTCATCAAATTCGATTCAGCGATTTGGTAGTGAACGAGCGTCAGACAGACAGAGTTACTTTCACATTTATAATGATAAATAAATTGAGTTGTTAAGTAACAAACTTATTTATTTTTATTATAACAGTCTGAGTTTCAAACTCTGGTAGAAACCGCCTAGGTTAGGTTGTATTTTCTTTTCAGAACAGGTTGATAGTTTTTTATATAACAATTAAGTGTGATGCTTCTGTTATGTTGGGTAATTGATTCGTTAAAATCTATTAAGGTCTTTTCGTCTGTTCTTACTATCTTCATTTTAAGAACTGCTGTCTGTTTGTCTTTCTATACAAATTTAACTAAATACCTGCTGTAACTCCTTGCAGGTCTTCTCTCATCATCAGAGGACGAAGACCAAGAAGGTGAACAGTCCGGTGACGAACACGAATCCCAGAATGAGGAGCAAAGTGAAAACACCAACTACCCACCCTTACAGCAATCTATGCATTGAGGTAAATTAATTACAAATATAAATAATAACAAACATTTCAGTTTTAAAGTCGAGATGGCCCAGTGGTTAGAACGCGTGCATCTTAACCGATGATTGCGGGTTCAAACCCAGACAAGCACCACTGAATCATGTGGTTAATTTGTGTTGGTAATTCATCTCGTTCTCGGCGGTGAGGGAAAACTTCGTGTGGAAACCTGCATGTATCTAATTTCATAGAAATTCTGCCGCATGTATATTCCGCCAACCCGCATTGGAACAGCGTCGTGGAAAATGTTCCGAACCTCAGAGGGTCAGGACTTAGCTCAGCAGTGGGAAATTTACAGAATGTTGTTATAATTTGATCTTGTTCAGTATTGAAATCGCTCCAAAAATATTCTTGTCTCTTTCCAGCACCATAATGTTAGAACAGGACAGCACGTCACATGACACGCATACAAACAAAAAGACAAAACTGTGTATACCATAGATATAAGTAGATTTAATAACATGTATACGTAATAATTACCTCACTATTTTAAACTAATAACCAATAGCTGCTTTTATATCTTTTTGCAAAGGTCATATAGAATAGATAATATATAAATCTGTCTTAAAGTCATTTTTATATTGAAACGATTAAATAAAATCGATTATTCGTTATAAATAATATTTAAACATCGATTAAAAATCGAGAATATCGGAAATATATTGTCTATTTTGTAAAACTGAATGATTAAATAGAATTAAACGAGCACTCTTCTGCGCTTTTTAATCTGTATTTTTGTTTTTTTATCAGCTGTTACGTTAATTATTTATGTAATAATTTAACAAAAAATTCGCAGAAGAATTTGCTGTTTCGGAATTGCCCTTTGTTTAAATTATATTTATTTTATGAGCTGGCAACATGTACTATCAAAATTCTAGTTCTATATTTTTTGTTAATATTTAAAAAAATTCAAACCACATATAAATTTTACAATCAATCCTAACTAAATTAATTTCACGGCCGCCATATTGAATGTTGCCATATCATAAAATAAATTATTCAAATAATTTTTTACACAGCTTTAAAATTATAAATATAATATTATTTATCGCTTAACAATTATTGTGTATCGTCAATTTTTTAACCGGTTGTGAGTAAGGTAGATTTTTTTTCTCACTTTCACCGACTGAACAGTATGAAAAAAATAGTAATAAGAATATTTTTACCACGAAAAAAATAAAACTATAGACAATACCGTCCATAGACAGAAATTGTATTTATTTGTATATATGTTTAATATACTCGATTATTTTTATTATTTTTTTCTTTTCTACAGCCGCCATATTAGGTTAGATGTAATTTTAGTACAAGCATACGATGTATAATACGATTTCAATTGTGGTATACAGACAACCTACCACTTATGTCGTAGAATTCACACAAGTCACCATCATCATCTTCATCATTTTTATCATTACTAATACAAGCCTTATTCTAATTCGCCAAATGAAAATTCAACTTTTCAAATTCATTTTGTGAATTTAGCAGTCGTTAAATATACCCATATGTTACGTAATATAGTTTTTAGTCAAAGAAAAATCAACTACCGGTTCCAAAAATGGTTGACTAACCCGCTGATTAACTAACTATATTTTATTATTGTGATACTTTAAGTTTATTTTAGTCTCTGGCAATATTCTTTTTCTTTTTTAAATTGGAATCTATTTCATTAATAAACTTGAACTTGCTTCAAACTACTTTGAAGATATTCAAAGTGAAGTGTTATTATATATAGTATTATTGTATTATTAACATATAATTCAAAACGTTGAGGGTTGAGATAAGAAAACGACATTATTTTTATTTTATTCTCAGTACAACAGTAAATACAATATCACATAAAAATAAAATAAAATGCATTACAAAAGTATCTCGGTAAATTTTCTACTATTTACAGGTAGTCTAAGAACTAGCGCGCACTGGTAACTTTTGTCACGGTGACTGTTTCGTCACTCTTGTCGAGTCCGTGAACATGTACAGATGCAGACACAAATGTCACGTCGTAATGTGAACCTCCATACATATTCATGGACTCGACAAGAGTGACGAAACAGTCACCGTGACAAAAGTTACCAGTGCGCGCTAGTTCTTACCGTGCACTGTCACATTAAACATTATGTATTATCCAAATATTAACCATTCATCAATCACATATATATGAAACATACTGTTTATAGAAATACTAATACCCTTTATTACTTATAATTTAATTACAACTAAAGTAACCCTACCAATTTGCCTTACCTTTTAAAAGTTATGTCAGGTTATCTTGTCTCTCTTTCTATCAACAATAATTTTCTATGACTCAGAAAAGGATGGATAGATATTTGAACAGTTAATTAAAAATCGTGTTATACATCATATATGTTTGTTAGCGTTAGTTGGATTATACGATCAAAGTAAATAATGTATACTCAAAAAAATAAAAACCTATTTGATTCAAAACTGTATACGCGGTTATAACGTGAAATTTTAAAAAGGTTAGATGTAAATTTTTATTATTCGGACAAGGTTGAAACGATCGCAATCGCAGTATTCGATTATTGGGAATCGATTTAATATCGATTTTCAATTAAGTATTAAATTATCGTAAGTTTAAATGTATTCGATAAGCGTGCTAACGATTAATGTTAATATTAATTGTGGTGAGCAATAAGAGATTGTATTATCAAATCAAATTATTCGACAAAATCTATTCATTTTTTTTTAGTAATTAAGTTCAATTTATATTTAGAATAAGCATCACTACACAATTTCAAAATATATTCGATTAAAAGTAATTGGATCAAACGATATTTGTTAGTAAAAAGGTTGGCCAAATGTTGGTCACATATTGGATTGAAATTTGTTGGGCTTCAAACTTTAATGGCTGGAATATATTCGCTCAACATTGTAAGATTACTACATTTCAAACGTTGGCCCAATTCGTACCGCCAATATTCAGTATACGTGAATGCCCACCATAAATATTTTTAAGTAACTAGGAACAGAGAGTAAGCTGAAAATGGCTATAAAAATATAATTAATGTTTTATAAAATCCAATAGTACATATACTATTTTATGTTTATTTACAGTACTACAATTACTAATACATAATATGGAAAAGTATCATAACATAGAAAAAATACACAAAGGGATTTCCCCTTCTCTATAAATCAATATTATACATGTGAAAGTAACCCTGTTTGTTTGTCGTTCTTTCACGAGTTAAACCGCTGAACCGAGTTTGATAAAATTTGGTATGAAGCAAACTTGTTCTCCAAGAAAGGAGATAGGTTACATTTTTTGCCTGACACATGACAACAACACCCTAAAAGTAATCCGAAGCCGACTGCGCTATAATTTTAATATAACGAATATTTTTTTAAGGGTGCGTTCACGTAATAAATTTCTAATCGCTGTCACTTTCATCATACTCTCTTTTCCGAGTGTAAAAAAGCTTCGTATCTTCCATTATTTTGTATTAAGGAGAGAAAATCGTATTAATATATAGACTAAGTAATATTTTTGTTAAAGTTTTACTTAAAATTTTCTCGGCCTATTTGTGAAGGTAGCCTAATGTTTTAGTGTATAGTGTACCGGCATTTTTATTAATTATCTGTATTTAACAGAACGAATGAATTACAGACATTCGTTCGTTCATTCGATTATAATATCATTGATAGTGTGTAGTCTATTCCAAAAAGAGTTAAATGCAAATAAACAATATTTGACCTTGTTTTGACGCATTATCATTGGTCGATAGCTTGAATGATTATGAATTTAAAAATGGCGGTTTTATCATCGAACTATTATCAGAACTATGGAAGTGAAATTCAAGAGGATATAAGTAGTTCAGTGAAATAGTGTTGTATTATAAATAAAGATCAACAATCAAGAACTGTGATTAATGTAACTTAAGTGTAATCTAAAGTTTATTTATCTTTGATTGGAATAGACTATAGATTATATCTACCCACAAATAACAATGATGACGTCATCCAGTTGTTTTTTTTTTATTATGAAACGTAAGTGAATAGAAAAATATATTCTACCACGTTGACTTTTTAATTTATCTGTGATCTGTTTTGAATGAAAATAATTTTGCCTTATGTGCGCTTGATTATTTTAATCTAAGTTTTATCAATAACTCGTCGACGTGGTCATTATATATTATATGTAATAAAAATGTCGGTAATTTCGTCTGTTATACGATGCAACGGATATACGTAATTTTTAAATGTGAAATATAAGATTTTTATAATAATTTTTAATTCATCTGTACCTATATCTTAGGGTAAAAACGTATTTTTAAACTGTTTTAATGGCGTCCATCTTGAAATTAAATGACAGTTGTTTTTTTTTAATTTCAAGAAGGATTTTTAATGGAGCATCGAACATAGATTGCACAGCTTGTCTTTATGTACAGCGATATAAATCAGTTATCGAAAATAAGACAGTCTATAATAACTGTCACTTTTTTAAACCATAGACAATGTTTTGCAGTCTATGTTTATGTGAAAAAATGTCCAGAATGTAGTATACCATAGAGTATAAAAAACGCTTGTTTAGACGTAAAATTCGAGTTGATTAATTATACCTATCATAATAAGGCATAATATTTTACTAGTCAATAAAAAATCTAAAAGTCAAGTCTCGCTGTATGATTTTTTTTTTGTATTAATTACGAAGATTCTGAGGTTTGTCAAATTTTGCCGCCAATTTTCAGCAACAGATTATATATAAATAAAATTGTATTAAATAAAGATTATTGTGTAGCGATATATTCTGTGATATTGCAAATTAAAAATTTATTCTGATATCCTCAATAATTTCACATGTAAACATCACAGTAATACACGTAGCTTATTATGAAATAGTGATACACGCCATTTTTGTGACATTATACACAGACTCAAAATATATTTTAAAGTAAATATTGACAGTAACATTGTTTTACGTTAAATTAGTAAGCTATATAGGGATATTTGGTCTAGAAGCTGTTAATTTAAGAACAGCAACGTTGGAAATGTAAACTTTTCGCGCCAAAATTGGCGTCAAAAGTCTTGACAAACCTTTTTTAATTATCATGTACAGTTCGCTGCAAAATATAATCTTTTTCGCATGCCACGTGTTTGTTTTATTTATCAAAATGAGCTTCCATTCCAGAACACATAAAATAGTAATTTTTGTTAGCTTTATTAATTAAGAAAATAAAGAATTTGATGGTAATTTTAACAAAAAAATAGGTCGTGTATGAAATTGTCTGTGTAGGGTTGTGCAAGCTCGTCTGAGTAGGTATCACTCATCAGATATTCTACTGCCAAACAGTTCCGGTTTGAGGTTGAGTGAGCCAGTGTAACTACACACACAAGGGACATGACATCTTAGTTTCCAAGGTTTGTGTCACACCGACTCCAAATATAGCAATAATTATAACTACATTATATAACCGTAAATCGACTTTTAAGTAGTCTAATATTTTTCATTTCATTTTACTTAGGAGGACTCTAAAAAATGTATTGAATACGCAATTATTTTTAACACTTTTTAGTGCATATTCATTTGTTCTAAAGTAGTGTTTTGTTTGAAGTCGGTTTTTCTTTTTGTTAAAATTTTTATTTATTTTTTGATTTTAAGTAAAGCTTGTGAATTTGACTAACTATTTGTCTTAATATGGATAGATTAAGCGTTCCGTTTTGAGTCATAAACTACTTCGAGGACAATTTAAGGGAAACTTGCGAAAAAAGCAAAAATAGACTTTCGAAAATGCGACTTTAATACGTCATGCGGCATAAACTACAAGGATCCCTCGAAAGAGCTGTAATCGACCTCAGCAAAAAAACTTTGAAAAAGAGCTAATATATGTCGTACATCATATTACATTACATCACATACACAAAATTTGATTAAAGATAGTAAGAAATTCTGCCCCATATCGCACCCTAACTGTGAGTCGTTTAGGAGTTCCATCACTACATAGTATAAAACAAAGTCGGTTTCTCTGTCCCTATATCTTTAAATCCACGCAACGGATTTTGATGCGGTTTTTTTTAATAGATAGTGTGATTCCAGAGGAAGGTTAGTATATATAATACATGACCAATATAGTAAAAAAACACTGATAATTTTAGAAGTTTGCGATGTGATGTCGTAAATAAACAAATTCTGTAGTATATTTAGTATCAGTATTGCACCCGTGCGAAGCCGGGCTGGGTAGCTAGTTGATTATAATATTCGACTTTGATAATTACATTAACATTACCGCATTACGGAAGGTGACTCAAATATCCAAAT
The DNA here is from genome assembly GCF_905220365.1 of Vanessa cardui. NCBI lineage: Eukaryota > Metazoa > Arthropoda > Insecta > Lepidoptera > Nymphalidae > Vanessa > Vanessa cardui. The sequence continues at coordinate 3,675,917 of NC_061151.1, forward strand.
AACATAAAAATAAAAGATTCGACCGAGTATCGCTAACGTGCTCCTCAGAATTGTTCCGTTCCCTTCCGTTCCGTTACTTTGCTATGGGTCCTGTGCTCAAAACCTTACCAAACTTTCACCAAATTATCCTTGAAGTAAATATTTTATAATAAAAAAAGAATTATCAAAATTGGTTAACGTGATTTTCAGTTATTCACCTATTTGTCGCGCATATACATAATGCAAATTTAAGACTTATGTCGTTTTCATACGGATACAATCATCGGAAAAAAATTAAAAAAAAATGGGACCCCACGGGAAGCACTATCTTTCAAACAAAAAAAAAAATCAAAATCGGTCCACCCAGTGAAAAGTTATGAGGTAACAAACAAAAAAAAAAAAAAAATACAGACGAATTAATAACCTCCTCCTTTTTGAAGTCGGCTGAAAATAACTGTTTTTAAGAAATATAAAACACTCTTATCGTACTTAGGTACACTCGAAAAAAATCGTATTATTATTCGTATATTAAACTTACTAACTTCACTGTAAGATGAAATGTTTGATAATTTATCTGGTAAGTGTCACTTAACTTCTCTCTAACAGCTGGACCAATTTTGACAAAAAAAAGAATTCGTTCGAGACTTGATTCTGAAATGGAATAGCGTAGTAGAATAATCTCTAAACCTTCTCAAAGGCAGACCTTTTCGTAGCCCAGCATTAGAACTTAAAGTTTGCAAATCTTTAACTATATTATCTTTAATTATAAAAAATCTTAATAGTTAAAGGTTTTTTTTAATTATTTAAAATAAAAAACAAACAATTGAATATTCACATTTTATTATAACAAGGTACTGGATACAAAATTTTGACCTTAAAGTATTATTTACAGTATCATATAATGTATAATTAATGTCCTTAATACCCTCACAATTACATAGAAATTGGAATGTCTTATGTAAATCATTTACATAATTATAATATTAAATCTGAAGTCTTTATTCTTAAAGCTTAATATGAGCTTTTACATTACAACATCATAAAGTTTGTGGCAACACCGTAAAAAAAGCGCGAAATAAAAAAAAAAATTAGGCTAAATAAATAAAATGCAAGATAACAACCCGAAAATATCAAATATCATGAAAATAAACCACAAACAGTATAATTATGTAACAAATACAACAAAAGAAATATTAAATGTGTCATATTTTAGGCTTAAAACTATTGACCCTTCGTACAACAAAAAATTGAGCAAATTAAAAAAAAATACACCCAAGAGCCCTAGACTTCATATTGTTAGATTAATGATAACAATAATAATTAATGTCGTATCAAATTTTCGGTAAACATTACGCCTTTAATTCATTAAATTAATTAATCATTGACGTATAAAAACTGATTATTATTATAAGTACGAGAAATGTAATAAAGAGGTAAGGAGTTTGACTGTACATATTCATAAAAATTGTCCCCGAATTATGTTAATTAAATTCCAATTAGCAACAACATATAGCCCATTCCAACAACAATATGTCAATAGCCCAATAAACAACAATTGACATCGAATCGATGCGATACCATTGGTCGAGAGCTTCTATCTGTGATTCGCGACAAAATGGCGTTTTGAACATCCGATATAATTGTTATTGGAATTTTGGAAGTAAATATAAGTAAATTGGAATATTATACATATAAATATAAATGTAGAAATATTAGTTGAGTGCAATATAGTTGAGCTATTGGAATATATTGTTTATCTATATTTTTTCTGTGGTTGGATCAGGCTATAGTTACATTAATTTCGAATAACAACCTAAATTGGATACTTCTCCTGGCCTCTTTACTCCATAGCTCGAGATTAAATGAGGTATCTGTAACAAAACTATCATACATGCAGTAAAGCAATGTACTATCATCTAAACAATGCTTAATATATGTAGCATTTTCTACAATAAATATATTATTTAATTGGTAACTTCGTTTTGTAATATGTTATAACTAAGTGTATCAAAATAATCGAAACTGCAAAACTGCCGTTCCCACAAGTATTACACGTAAACATCTGTGTTTTTAACATATATGTCAACCGTCTGTTATAATCATTCGCAAATTGAGTTGCAGTAAAAATATTATTTTAAAATAGTTATATAATTAAAGTTACATAAATAAAGTCTCCCATATTTACACGACCGTACTTTAAAGTGTACTTTATGTGAATCTATAAAAGAATCTGTAATGTGAATCTGAAATGTGAATCTATAAAATATTTGGTTGAAAATCTTAATATTATTATAATATAAGCTCTAGATATAGCAACACTGTTAAATGTCACTTTTGACTTTAGAAAGACGACGGATTTTGGCGGGAAGAAGATAAGAAATATTACAAATAATATTATTGCTGTTTTAATGATTTTTAAAAAAGTATATATTATGTTTCAATTTACTATATAAATATAACTTCTGATATAATCTTGTAAATAGTTAACAATTGTTCATAGTTAAAGTAATTTAAGATTTAAGCTACTGAATTAATTGGTCCACAAAGTTTCACTACAAATTTTATGATTTAAGTTAAAGGCACTCATTATTATACTTATTACCTATTTAAGTTCAACGTGATTCAATTACATGTGCCTGAACGCAGCCTTATAGGTTGCCTTGAGGATTACACCCCTGGCAGTCTGCCTGACCAACCCCCATTTAAGACGGCGACCATTTTGTTTGGTGATTTTTTTTTTATAATTTCAGAATTTGGAAACAGTATTAACTCAATCTAGCTGTAATATCTTTATGAGGTTTTACTATCGTCTGAATTTTGGACGAAAAACGATTTTTTTAGTCATTATTACAAAATATATTTATTGATTATGTTAATCACTGAAAAATAATCTTTATCGACTAGTATATAGTGTTCAATTTTCGTATTTTATAAAATGTTATATAAATCTTTTTATTATTTACGTCTTATTTGTACAATACTATTGTCATATGAAAATTGTATATATTATTTGTATATATTGTTAAGAGATTAGTTAAATAATATCATGTGTTATGTCTTTGTTTGACTAATGTCAAATCACTGATGATAAAAAGAGAGAATAAACTCTTTAACTAAAAACCAAATAAACAACGCTTATAAGTACGACCGTATACATATAATATATGTTATAAAATTTATATCTGTTAAATTTAGTTTTAACTGTTGATTTAGAGTATACAGATTTAATATACTTTAATATGCTAATTAACTATATTTATATATGTTTGATAAACTGTTTTATTTATTCCGTTATATATCGTTGGAGAAATTTTAACATATCTTGAAGAGAAGAATATAATTACAACTCCTTAATTCCCGCAGGTAGCTCAGACCGCAAAACCTGACCGTGTTTAATTAGAAAACATATTATTTTTGAATATCGATAAAAGTTATGTTATGTATCTAAGTTTAAGGACAGCGCGGTTGCTTAATAGTAATTTTCACAGATAACATATACATGAATAAAAGGCACCTATGTTATAGGTTAAAATATAATTCTCATAGTCATTTAAAAATATATATTTAGCATACTTTTGACGTCTTGTATGCTTTACAACTTGGATATGTTTTAGTTTTCATAATAATTTGCAATTACTAGCATATTTTTATTATGAAAAATATTATGGGAGCTTCTTGGAATTTTCTTAGATTTTCATAATTTTATTACATTTTCCTTATAAAGTAAGATAAAATGAATTACATTGTTTATGTTACCACTACGATCAATATTTAATATTTGGTAAATTCTAATCGTTTCCAATTGAGCAACATTTTATAACTAAAAAAAAAATACACACTTAGCCAAATTAAATTTTGACATTTAAACGATTATTATTCGTATCCATTATATATTCAGATCTTTTCAATCTCAAACACATACACAATAATTTTAGACAAAGAAAAAAATATATATTGACGTTTAATACGTCAAATCTTTGCCTCCATTTCAAAAAGTCAACACAGATAATGTTAAATGTCTCGTGTCATTTTTGACAGCTTACGTCACGATGACAGACGGTGTCAAATATCGAAACGAGTAGAAATGACGGATTAGTTACAAAAAGTACGTTCATTGGACGCTGTTAAACTAAATTAATTACTAATAACTATCAGTCACTTTGTATATCCTACTCCGACGGTGTTCGGACATTATAAAAGTGTTATCTGAATGTATTAAAGATTCCCTTTCGGTTTCCGAGAAATTCGCTTTCACGAAATCCCTATTTAGTATTGATTTCAATTCATCGATACTCGTACTAATATTATCTGTCCTACTTATATAATTTAATTCATGTAACTTGTCCTCTCGACTGGTATGAGGAATATTTGGATTTGATTGGTTCAAAGGTTGGTACGACGCCTCTTTATTGGGCAAAAGTTTGTGCGAACCGTTTATAATGAGCGTTGAACCGCGCCTGATTGTTTCACGTCCTATTTCTACGATTTCTAAAGAGTTTTGTCCAATGACAAAGCTTTTGTACGCTTTTATGAATACATTTATTAATATTCCGAGACCTATTATTATTAACGAGTAAGATATGATTGGTGCTACGATTGGACCGAATGTTGTACCCAAGAAAATCCACTTCCATATTGATGTTGGGATGCCATCTATACCCTGAAAAGATAAATGCTTGTTTAAATATTTGTAAAGACGTCTACATTTTAAACAATAACCCTACCAAACCAAAGTTTCTCCAAATTCATATTACATTACTCTGATTCCAATGTAAGCAGCTAAAACACTTGTGTTATGGAAAATCAAAAGTAACAGTAGTACCATAAACAACCAGACCTAAGACAACATAGAACACTAATGATCTTTTCTACATCGACTCAGTTGAGAATCGAACCCGGGATCTCGGAGTGGCGCACCCATGAAAGCCGGTGTACACACTTCTCGACCATATAGATATTATTTATTATTTCATTTGGTCTGCTTAGTAATTAAGTTACATATAACTGGTTTTTTAATTATGCGCTATCCAAGCGTCGAGATGGCCCAGTGGTTAGAACGTGTGCATCTTAACCGATGATTGCGGGTTCAAACCCAGGCAGGCACCGCTGATTCATGTGCTTAATTTGTCTTTATAATTCATCTCGTGCTCAGCGGTGAAGGAAAACATCGTGAGGAAACCTGCATGTTTTTTATTCACCAAATTTCATAGAAATTCTGCCACATGTGTATTCCACCAACCCGCATTGGAACAGTGGGGTGGAATATGTTCCATATTTTCTCCTAAAAATGGGAGAGGAGGCCTTTAGCCCAGCAGTGGGAATTTACAGGCTGTTGTTGTTGTTGTTGTTTATTGTTGTTGCTATCCAAGCTTAATCCAAAAAGATTAACATACATACATAATTATATAGACTTGAATACTAATGAAATAATAAATTACCTCTTGAGCCCACATCACAGGGAATATGATATCTGGAAACTTGTGAATATTGTTGACCCTGATGTTCGGAGCTTGGTCTACCTTCAGATTGAGCTGGACCCTCACCTGAGCTTCGATGGGTACACCTATTTTCTGCAAACATTACCAGAACTATTAGACTATAATCTAATATTAATTTGATTCTATATAACAGCCAGCAGACCTGGTTTTGTGTGCTAAATAGGTTTTCAAATATATTAGCGTTTTTAGAATACACAAGGTTTGATAACATGACCTTGCTTTACACTTTTTATAAACAATTATTACTTTTAATAATATCAAGATATTTACAATAAACTACTTATTGGATCTCATTGCTGGGTTTTTATGCTATTGTTTGGCGGACGAGCATATGGGCTACCTGATGGTAAGTGGTCACCACCGCCAAGACAATGGCGTTGAAAGAAACATTATCCATTCCTTTCATCGCCATCAAACTTGGAAACTAAGATGTTATGTCCATTGTGTGCGCAGTTATAGTGACTCACTCATTCTTCAAACCGGAACACAACAATACCAAGTACTGTTGTTTGGCGGAAGATAATTTCATGAGTGGGTGTTACCTATCCAGATGGGTACCTCTAAGGTTTCTGGTAAGGTAGAAGAGAGCGAATTTCTCGAAACTTGACCAAAGCTGTCATGGTGTAAAGTTTTGTCAATGGGAATAATGAAAACTTCTAAGAAAAGTACGTACTTGTTGTAGTAATACGTAGCTTTCGTGTTTTTTCTGGTCCGGTTTGAGACCTTCGAAAGATTCTAGGAGAGACGGTTCCGCATCATAAAAATGAGGATTCGATAAGTAGACTGGAGCATCTGAAAAATAAAAGAGTTATCAATAAACCTTTTTTGGGTGTGTTTTTTTTATGGTATAGGTTGGCGGACGAGCATTTGGGCCACCTGATGGTAAGTGGTCACCATCACCCATAGAAAATGACGCTGTAAGAAATATTAACTATTCCTTACATCGTAAATGTGCCACCAACCATGGGAACTAAGATTTTATGTCCCTTGTGCCTGTAGTTACACTGGCTCACTCACCCTTCAAACCGGAATACAACAATACTGAGTACTATTATTTAGCGGTAGAATAACTGGTGAGTGGGTGGTACCTACCCAGACGGGCTTGCACAAAGCCCTACCACCAAGAAATGTTGTTTTTAATATTAAGGTATCATAACTTATGGAGCCTTTTCCAAGTATTGGTTCTGCAAGAAATATTAATCATGCCTATGATAGACGTTCCACTAACGTTCAGATCTAAGATTTCATGTCCCCTGAGCTAGTAATTACACTGACTAACTTAACCTTCAAATCAGAAGCAATACTATGCCTGTTTGATGAGACCATCAAACAGGCATAGTATTGCTTCTGATGGGCATTGTCCAAACCCATTTGGGTAAGCAAGACTGCTTACCCAACTGGGTTTGGACAAAGCCCTACCTAATAAGATCACGGTGAGACGCTTGATTTTAACAAGAAGAAATTTAACAAGAAGTATTATTTTTTATACGATTAATAAAAAAATATGTGCTTATATCTTTACTCGATTTCTATCCAAATATATTTACTTATTATTATGGTAAATTATGGTAAACTTTTTACCCATGTGGGTATACAAATATACTACATATATTAGACTAGCGTGATTTGATAACGATTTACTAGGAATATCTTATATTAGTATATAGAAGTAATTTTGTGCCTAAATCTATTAATCTTTTGATTAGATGGTAATAATAGAGCAGAGATGGCCCAGTGGTTAGAACGCGTGCATCTTAATCGATTATTTTGGGTTCAAACCCAGGCAAGCACCACTATATATATGTGCTTAATTTGTGTTTATAATTCATCTCGTGCTCGGCGGTGAAGGAAAACATCGTGAGGAAACCTGCATGTGTCTAATTTCATCGAAATTTTGCAACATGTGCATTCCACTGACCCGCATTGGAACATCAAGTTGGAATATTTTCCAAACCTTCTAAGAAGAAGGTCAAAGGTTTCCATTAAGAAATGGAAGAAGAGTCCTCAGCTCAGCAGTGGGTAAATTACAGGCTGTTACTTTTTTTTTACTTTTAGATGATAATATAATAAAAATAATTATATTTTATTGCAAATAGTAACCAAACAAGGCCAAGAGTCCAATAATTATATATGCGTTTTATCATACTTACTATATTGACATGGGCTTATGTTTTGCAACCCTCTTGGTGGGCACTTCTCCCCCTGACAGTAGCATTTATTATCTGGATTCACTTCTGCATTTTCCAAATAATTACTCGGTGGAGTGTAAAGACCTGCTTGAATGCCTGAAAATAAACAAGAATTTAAAGTTACAGCCGATATGGCATATATCCTGGCTATTTTTGATCTGGTGTTCTGCTGTGAACATAAACATCGTCATGAAATCCTGTTATAGCCGAGATGACCCATTGACATCTTAACTGATAAACGTTGGTACCAAGCCATGCATAGGTTTGCAGCACCATGGAATTTATCTTGGCGGTGTAGGAATACATAGTGAGGAAACTTGCATGTGTCTTATTTCAATGAAATTCTGCCAAATGTGTATCTACCCTTACAATGCCGGTTGTATTGGAGCAGCATTGTAGGGTAGTGCAAACATTCTCCTCAAAACGTCAAGAGGTCTAAACACAGCAGTGGTACATTTACAGGCTGTTACTTTAATTTTATCAATAATGGTATAGTTAGATAAAGCCCTTGTAATTTAAATCTTAGTTACATAATACGCCCTAAAAAAATCAAATATCAAATTATTTCAATTTCAAAATTATTCAGTTTGTTGAGTATAAGCAACCAAATTATTAGTGCAAGGAGTTTTTAATAAAAAAATATCGAACCTTCTTTGTAAATATGTTTCCTGAACTTGAGAGGCATAATCCGGCAGAGATCTTTGTCGTACACGTAGATTATCTCGTTCTTCGCAATCAGTTTTGGCGGGAAGAAGGAACCTTCAGACGCTCTGGAATTGAGACAAAACATAGATAAGACATATAGAAATGACAATAACCCCTTAAAATATACTTTTTTAATTTTCTTGACCATCTTAGTTCTCAGATTTCATATCGCTAAAACCGAAAAATAACGTTACATTTTTTACTTTTTAAACTGACAACTTCTGTTCGCTCGTTTTTCATTTGTTATTTTTTTATTGTAGCCATAGTGCCGCTCTCTACTCGACCAGTAATTTCCACCATTTAAAATTAATTCTTTATTAAATCGTAACAATTAAGAAAATGGTAATTAATTATCCTCCTTAATTTTCAGCGCATTTACGGCTGAAGCTCTTCAAAGTAAGACCATAATCGATCTTCTACTTATCATTACCATAATGACTCAGACAAAAATAATAATAATAATAATAATAAATCATAGCTTAGTGATTGAAATGAAAAAGTAATTAATTCATGATAATATAATTATTAGGTTGTTCACGCTTCTGTTTGTCTAGGGCCCCCACTGCTTTGTGGCCCAGGGGCCTCCAGACCTTTAAATCCGACTCTGTTAATATATAAGATACATTGCTCCTAAAACGTTTGAATGTTACTGTCAAAATGCAACGAGTTAAAGTATTCACAGCGCAGTTATTCTTAAGGAAATCAATGAGATAAAATTTGTCCAAAGGTAATGAATGAATGACGTAAAATTCTTACGTCTTCCTTATACAGTTTACAAAACAAATATACAATCCTAAAATAGCTAATACTTAACATTTAAATAGGAAACGTCTTATCTTCTTAAAATATATACATACTTTTTGTTGAATGGAATTCTTTTTTTTTTTAATAACAAACATACATCACATATATTACTCTGATCCCAATGTAAGTAGCTAAACTTGTGTTATGGAAAATCAGATGTAACGACGGTATCACAAACACCCACACCCAAGACAACAGAAAACTAATGATAATCTACATCGACTCGGCCGAGAATCGAACCCGGGACCTCGGAGTAGCGTAACCATGAAATTCGGTATACACACCACTCGATTCGAATTCATCTAGAACCGAATTTGATCGTTCATTTATTTACTACGCGTTCCGATTTCAAATACACGAAATAAAAAAAAATTGTCATTGAACACTAAGTTGGACCAAATTGCTTTTGGTTCATTTATATATTATGTAATTACATAACCGTCAATAAATGAATTACCCACTGTTGGGCTAAGGCCTCCTCTCCCTTTGAGGAGAAGATTTGGAGCGTATCTCACTACGCTGGTCCAAAGATTTTGGTGGATTCACATTAGGCAAGAATTTCGTTGAAATTAGAGACATGCAGGTTTATTCACGATGTTTTACCTTCACCGACGAGATGAATTATAATAATAATCGGTTAAGATGCACGCGTTCTAACCACTGGGCCATGGTATTGATAAATCATTTTTTTATCTGTGCTTCTCCTGTAATAGGCTGTACTTTCCAAGTAATCGTGTTAGTCAGTGAGTGAGTCAATTTGAGTTATTGTCTCATTGTTAAAGTCATTCGAAGTGTTTATTTATTATTTGTTTAATATAATAAATATTAAATAATTTTACATTTACAATGCTTGTAAGTAATTACACCATTAGTCTTGTCTATTATTAATTACTCTGTTAAAGTATTAATTACTATTTAGCAATCAGAAAGAGATGTTACTCATAGATAACGTAATCAAATATTTTAAGGGTTTCCCGTAGACAAATAGATAATTACTATTTTTAAACTAATTAGTCATATATCTAATTACTTTGCCGAGAAGCCGAGATGGCTCAGTGGTTAGAACGCGTGAATTTTAACCGATGATTTCGGGTTCAAAGCCAGGCAAACACCAGTATATGTATGTGCTTAATTTGTGTTTATAATTCATCTCGTGCTCGGCGGTGGAGGAAAACATCGTGAGGAAACACACGAAACAGCGGTGCTTGCCTGGGCTTGAACCCGCAATCATTGGTTAAGATGCACGCGTTCTAACCATTGGGCCATCTCGACTCTCCCGGATATTAATCCACGTGAATCTGTCAGTCAATTGGCCTATCATAATAAAATAACAATATAAAACCGTTTTAAAGTAAATATATAATTGGATAAGTAAATAATCTTAATTGGAAAAACCTGAGATGTTATTCTATCTAGAATGAATTTTAAAACATGCAAGTACGTGATTCTAAATAATTTATTATATTTTATACGCGTAATAAAATACGAGAGGTCAAAATGGGCGCACATTGTATATTATTAAAAATGTTTTTCGTATGTAATTGTTTAAATGAATCACAATTGAAAATTTAATAAGTTATTATTATGAACAATAGGATTTGAACGAAATATTTTTTAACACGTTGCTTACGGCATAAAAAAATATGAATCATTGGACAACACATACATTAATCTGATCCCAATGTAAGTAGCTGAAGCACTTGTGTTATGGAAAATCTGAAGTAACGACGGCACCACAAACACCTAGATCCAAGACAACATAGAAAACTAATGAACATTTGCTACATCGACTCAGCCAGGAATCGAACCAAGGGCCTCGGAGGGGCGTACCCATGAAAACCAGTACACTGCTCGACCACGGATTTTTCCATTCCTGCGGCACGGGGCGTTTAAGACCTCGTACGAAAAATATCGTAGTACCAATACGGGGTCTATTAGACCCCGTAACGTTTAAGAAACTAAAACTCGACGTGACGTGTTTCTTCAGTGTGGTACATGGTTAAAGAGACCCCGTATTAAGGTATGTACAACATAGGATTCTATTTTCAAAAGACATCATACAAATATATTTATCACTTTCCTACATTATGTCAAATAGACGATACTGCCTCCGCACGATAGGGAAATCTATGGTGTCCATTACGATGACAGCGGAATTTGTGAATTTCTATTAAAAAACAAGGGGTGTGCTGAAATGTGCTCAGTACGTGCTAAACAAATTACTCAAAAAATATCATTTTTATGATTACTATTTTTCAAGTCCTGTTAGCACCGCTACTTTGCTTTATCGAATTTATTAAAATTGTGCCATAATGTGCTCGACATGTGCTGTCATGTGCAGATGTAAATAAATATATTTTTTTGACATTTGACATTGACATAAATCTACATATGTTGTTCTTAGCCGCACGCAAGGGAGACACATACGAGTAACCCTTTATGTTTGTGTTGTTCTAGGTTAAGGATTAACAAGGAAATTACTAGTACCATGCTAGTCTTCAAAATTTAATTGAGTTTGTTTCCTCAACCGTACCGATCAATCTCCTTCGTGTCTTCTCCATCCTACGTGACATTGGCGAAATAATCTGTGCCCTGTTGACACAACTAAAAGCCATTAAACCAAGAATTGAATTGATACATACGAGGCGTATTAGACCTCGCTGCACTGAACGTGTTAAGATATTTCATTCGATATAAGTAGGTTTAAATCATTAGATATAAGGTACAGTGCTGTTATTAACTAGCACTATACTTAACGTCTAATGACCTATCACAAACTCAACTATTGATTTACACTAATTAATTAATATTCTTGCAAGATTAGATACCATTACTAGTATCTAATCTTGAATATTAATTAATTACCAACCTATAAACATTAACTCAGTAAACTCAAAACTCTGATTCCTTTATTAAATATGGAAGCATTCCACATATTGGTGGTTAAATTAAACACTGCCATCGGTTCGGAAAAGGAAACACTCCCTAAGATGAATCGGCGAAGGAAATTTATCGATTTTTTTTTGTCAAATTTATTATTTACATGTCTATACAATTATTATAAAGAGGTAAAATTTGTAAGTACGTAAATTTGTATGTCTACATTCCAATTCTAAATTCTTAACTTGCAGAAAGCTACATTATTCCTGAGTGCTATAGGCTATAAATTGTTTCTATAACATGTATATTAACCGAGCTATCACAACTTTCGTCTAGCAAGTCGGAAAAAATACCTCATAAAACAGAATTATTTTCGTGCGCTGCCTAAACATTTGCTTTAAATTAAAAACAATGTATGGCTATCTGGTTTGTCTTAATTATTTCTACAAAAAAAGTCCGCATTACTATATCTCTATCGTTTATATTTTATCTTTTATATACTAATATGCAAGCGAAGCCGCGTCCGGCCGCTAGTATTGAATATGAGTAGGAATAGCAAATAGTAAGAATTATAGTATGCTCAGCTAGTCATATAGTTTTAAATTTTATATTAAAGGATAGACATACAAAAATCTAGCTTCGCCTGGGCGCAATTTATACGGGAAGGATAATAAGACTAAAATAATGTAGCTTTAAACCATTATCGTCACGCCCTACATAGAAAATTACAATTTTAAAACATTGTATAAGGTTACATTACTCTAGAGTCTTAGGCTTCGCACGGGTGCAACACTGGTACTAAATATACTACAGAATTTGTTTATTTACGACATCACATTAGAAACTAAAATTATCAGTGTTTCTTTACTATATTGTCCATGTATTATATACAAAAACCTTCCTCTCGAATGACTCTATTAATTGAAAAAAACGCATCAAAATCCAGTGCTTAATTTGAAAGATCTGAGCATAGACGACCTCCGTGGTCGAGTGGTGTGTACACCGGTTTTCATGGGTACGCCGCTCCGAGGTCCCGGGTTCGATTCCCGGCCGAATCAATGTAGAAAATTCATTAGTTTTCTATGTTGTCTTGGGTCTGGGTGTTTGTGGTATCGTCGTTACTTCAGATTTTCCATAACACAAGTGCTTAAGCTGCTTACATTGGGATCAGAAGTAATGTATGTGATGTTGTCTCATATTTATATTTATTTATATACATAGGGACAGACAGCAGTAAGCGACTCTGTTTTATAATATGTAATTATATATTATTAATATATGCAGTTTTTTTGCTATACTATTTGGACATGTCTAAAATTAATTAAATTAGACACTTCAAAACACATCGAGAATTCAATTTAAATATACATTTTATAGTAATATTTGCATTGGGAAAACAAGTTCAAAATAAATTTGACATTTCCGATGTTATTTCTTGTCGCTGTAAAATAGACTAGCGAACAGCCCTGGCTTCGCATATACATATATTGTCATATATTATATGCAAAAACCTTCCTCTCGAATCACTCTATTAAAAAAAAAAACAGCATCAAAATCCGTTGCGTATTTCCAAAGATCTAAGCATACATAGGGACCGACAGCGGTAAGCGACTTTGTCTTATACTATGTAATGACTAGCAAATCTCTATGCAAAAAAGGGCCTTATTAGTTTCAACGTGTATATTTGTGGCAATGTAGTTTCTGAATGTATTAATCGATTTTGATTATGTATTCAATTAATAGAAAAACTTCATGACGATAAACTCTTGTTTAGTTGAAAGGTTGAGTACTCGTTTGATAAATTCAATTTTTTTTTATCCTGTGACTTCAATGGTATAATAATAACATGTTAAGCCGGTCCCGGGGACCAAGGCGTTACGGTAGCATGCGGAAGAGATCCCGTGATACCCGCCGAACGACGGAGAGGGTACCGCAGGTTTTTTAGTAGGTAAGCCCAGCGTATCTGGGCGCACTTGGCGTCCAGGGCACCGGGGAGTACCCTCCCACTTCCAACAAGTGGGGGAACGCGTTTTTCCAGCGAGAATAAAAATGGCCTGGATACCAATACTAGTATTGGGATTACAAATCGAAAGATTAGCGCAATCGAATAGAAATTTAATCAATGCGTATTCGAATCAGTTATCTCAGTAAAACAATTTAGTTACGGCTTTGTTGAAGTATGATCAAAATATAAACAGTTATGCCAAAGTTACGATTACATTGGTTTAGTAGAAGATTAAGTAGAATCATATGTTGCTGCAGTATCATCTTTATCAGCATACAGCTACGGTAACCGCGTTTGATCTTGCGCATTGCAATGAATATTCATACGTTTAAATAATATTTTAATTAATATTATGTATATTAAATGTACATGAGGTTTTTTTTGTGACGTTTAAAATATTTAAGTTTTGTATGTAATAATTTAATGCAATTAATTTATAGTTCTATACTAGATGTGCCCGCGACGGACGCGTTTGAATTTAATAAAATAAGTTATTGTTCTAGCCTGATTTACTCCATATTACATCAGATAACCAGTGAAAGTTCCGTCAAAATCGGTCCAGCCATTCCAGATATTAGAGGGAACAAACATACAACAACAACAACAACAGCCTGTAAATTTCCCACTGCTGGGCTAAGGCGTCCTCTCCCTTTAAGTAGAAGGACAAACAAACAGACAAAATTGTAAAAATGTTATTTTTGTATATGAACCGTGTACATACATATGCATTTAGCAAAAAGCGGTTTAATATTACAAACAGACATTCCAATTTTATTATATGTATATATATGTTTTATATATGGCGGGCGGAATTAAAATTAGCTGTTCCAACTATTAATAAAGTTTCAATGAACTCTTTAAGTATATTTTTCATAGAGGTAAGTTTATGATCCGACATTTAGAAGATATTTTATCTGTTTCCGTTTCATGAAAAAAAAATGCAACGAATTTAAAATAAGAACACCAACCAGAAACCGATAAATTATAGTAATACCTCATCAGAGTATTGTAATTACTTATGTAATATATATGGTCAAATCTGATATCTTGTTAATTATTTTTCAGTTGGAGTTGAGTTAGCCAGTGGAAATAAACAAAGGTCTGGTATTATTTTAGTATTGTTTGTAAAACAGATTATAAATACAATATAGTAGGCAAAGGAATACCGGCCACTTGATGGTAAGTATTCACCGCTCATAAAAAAAATCAAAACCAAAATATACTTTATTCAAACACTTACAAGGACTTTTGAATCATTATTTAACAACTATATTAAGTGAAGCTACCACCGGTTCGGAAAGTAGATTCTACAGAGAAGAACCGGCAAGAAACTCAGTTGTTAGTTCTCAACATTTAAAAATACATTCATGTTAGTTAATTACAATTCTATATGTATGTAATTTATCATTGAGTCGAGATGGCCCAGTTGTTAGAACGCGTGCATCTTAACCGATGATTGCGGGTTCAAACCCAGGCAAGCACCGCTGATTCATGTTCTTAATTTGTCTTATAATTCATCTCGTGCTTAACGGTTAAGGAAAACATCGTGAGGAAACCTGCATGTGACAAATTTCATAGAAATTCTGCCACATGTGTATTCCACCAACCCGCATTGGAACAGCGTGGTGGAATATGTTCCAAACCTTCTCCTCAAAGGGAGAGGAGGCCTTTAGCCCAGCAGTGGGAATTTACAGGCTGTTGTTGTTGTTGTTGTAATTTATCCTGCCTGGAAGTCAACGAGTATTAATTCCATAGAATTAACGCTTTAAGATATATTACTATAGGGAGCTAAGAGCTACGTCCATTGCGTTACACTGGCTCACTTAACCTGACCCTATCTCGACTACCGATATTAAAAGGACTTGGGTCCCTTTCTGTTTCAGAAGACCAGTATGTGTATGTAAGAATAATTTTTGTCTCCATTCACGGTCGTGACATGTACAGAAGTCATTTTGAATTTTATATGTATTTAAGTTCTTTACGTAAATAATTCTTAATGATAATACTGCAGGTTTTAATTATAATTATAATTATACACCCGAGCACCTTGCCCCAGAAAGGATGCAGTGACTGGTCACTTGGTATTTAGCGTTTATAACTTTTATTCAAACACTGTTATATAATATTACTTATCGGTCAACTACATTACAGCGCACAAGTTTGTTTGCGATTACCTTTTGTGGCTTTTGAGTTAAAACTCGGGGAAGCACCACTGAGATGATGCATACGAGCCACCTGATGGTAAGTGGTCACCATCACCCATAGACAATGACGCTGTAAGAAATATTAACTATTCCTTACATCGTCAATGCGCCACCAAACTTGGGAACTAAGATGTTATGTCCCTTGTGCCTGTAGTTACACTGGCTCACTCACAATCCAGACCGCAACACAACAATACTGAATACTGTTATTTGGCGGTAGAATAACTGATGAGTGGGTGGTACCCACCCAGACGGGCTTGCACAAAGCCCTACCACCAAGTTAAGTAAGTTATGCTTAATTCGTAATTAGCTCTGTAGATAAACCTTGTATTGTATCTGATGATAATCTGCCACGTGTGTATTCAACCGTTACTGGAGCGTGGTGGAATATTTTCCCTTAGCCTACTCCACAAAAGGGATGAATGTTTTTTTGTTGAGTTGTATTATTGTAATTTGACTTCACAGTTTATATTCTTATATATATATATATAGCTAATTAATTACATAACTAATTAATTTTTTCGACACAGACTCAGAGCTGACATGACCCAGTGGTTAGAACACGTATGTACCACTGCATTTTCATATAATTAATTTGAATTTATAATTCATCTCGTGCTCAGCGGTGAAGGAAAACATCGTGAGGAAGCCTGCATGTGTCTAATTTCAACGAAATACTGCCACATGTGAATACACCAACCTGCATTGGACCATAGTGGAATATGCTCCTAACCTATTCCTCAAAGGGAGAGAATGATTTAGCCCAGCAGAGGGAAATATACTGCACATGTTGTTGTGTTATCTGTTCTATCGATATCTATATTTATATTTATCTATGTATTCCGTCTTTTCTTTTAGTCATAATAAATCAAAATATGATTTATACAAGGAGGCTCTTCCGAGCACTTTTAAATGTTTTCAAGGTCAAATTAAATTCAAATATTACAACCGAAATGTAGATTATACCGAGAAATTGGCAAGAAACTCATGTCACAAAAGTGCTAGTTTTTTCATGAATTTATTTTTATTTTTAAACGTAACAAACAAATTAAAAGGATTACTCGTATAAATAATGATAAAAATCTTTTATGACATGTTTATTGTTAAAACGTGATATTATTATAATTTAACTAAAGTTTGTCGTTACTGAGATGAGGGATAACTCATTTATATAATTATGCATGTTATATACAATCGTCTTAGGGCCCGGCTTAAGGGCACGCGATAATATGGGGCCCTGGTAAGCAAGCCCTTTTGTTGATGTTTATAAGAAATGTTTCAAAATCAAAATATTCTTTATTCATATAACATTAACACGTTGGCTGCGGTATCATTTTTCAATCCTGCGAAACGAGGCATTTAAGACCTCGTATGAAAACTATCGTAACATCAGCACGGGGCTTATTAGACCCCGTAACGTTTGAGAAACTTAAATTCGATGTGATGTGATGTAAGCGAATTTTATTTCTTCAGTGCGGTAGACAACTTTAATATATAATATTATATATCTGCCGAGATGGTTCAGTACTTAGAACACGTGCATCTTAACCGATGATTGCGAGTTCAAACCCAGGCGAGCACCCATGAATATTCATGTGCTTAATTTGTTTTTATAATTCATCTCGTGCTCGGCAAGAAGGAAAACATCGTGTGGAACTGGCATTGAGATTTTGCTACACGTATATCCACCAAACCGCATTGGAACAGCGTGCTGGAATATTTTGCAAACCTTCTCCTCAAAGGAAGAAGAAGCCCAATATTTGGAAATTTACAGGCTGTTGTTGTTGTTGAATCTGTGTTAAAAAGAGACAACTGCAAATCTTCTCTTCAAATCGAGAAGAGGCCCAGTAGTGTATCTGTGTTAGAAAGAGACAGAAGATGTTCTTATTGCAAACTTACCTTATGTTATTGCAAGGGCTTTCAGGCCAGTACGGTAGATGGTCCAAGCCGTTGAGTTTGTCCAAATATCCAAACTTCTCCATATCCTGCCCCGTGTAAATCGTTGATACCTCATCCAGTGTTCCGTTTCTCTTGAATCGAAAGAACATCCATTGTATTATTTAAGTTAAGTTAGTAAGAATGATGGTAAGTGGTCACCACCGCCCATAGACAATTGCTAAGAAATATTAACCATCCCTTATATCGTCAATGCGTCACCAACTTTGGACTAAGATGTTATGTCCCTTGTGCCTGTGTACTCAATAATACTGAGCAATGAAAGGCGTTGTTACTGCATTTGAGCCCATTATTTAATTAACACAATTGTTTGCAATTCTGGAATATGTATATTACTTAGATTTTTTATACTTTCATTATTAGTATCATTATTGCCTGCCTACCGCTATCGTATGTATAATAGAAAGGTTATCCAGACAGACTGGCACCGTAACGCCTTACGTTACGAAACGGTTTACCCCCCATAAGTTATCACTTTAATAAAAAAGTTGGCGCGGGTTCGATGCTGATACTAAATATACTAAAGAATTTTTCTTGTTTCTTAACTATATTGTCCATGTGTTACAAAAACCTTCGTCTGGAATCACTCTATCTATTAAAAAACGCATCAAAATACGTTGTCTTTTGCAAGATCTAAGCATAAATAGGGAGAGACAGCGGTAAGCGACTTTGTTTTCAACCGACTTCAAAAAGGAGGAGGTTATCAAATCGTCTGATTTTTTGTTTCTTTTTGTTAAAAGTTCGACTTATACACTATATAATGATGTTTTGTAATTTTGTTTATGTTGACCCAATAGTGAGGGGCCATCTGAAAATCAGTGCTGTGCATTAGCACAGCTTATACTGAGATAAACCCCTTGCTACCTACACTGTATTATTTAAATTTAATTATTTTCTTCTGTATAATCTATGTCATGTATGTGTGTAGCAAAATAAATGGCTTAAATGATGATGATAAGTATATTGTACTTACGGCAAGTAAAAGTCCCATTTGACTGTTGGGGCGCTTTCCTTTGGGGTAGAAATAATGCGCCAAAGTGACTAGGGGATCGTTGTAACTAGAAATAAAAAAATGACTTTGTTTTATACTATGTAGGAATAATGTTGCTATTTAATCACGGTTTGGTTTTTTAAATCTTTTCTATTATCAACAAAAACGGCCTGTAAATTTCCCACTGCTGGGATAAGGCCTCCTCTCCCTTTGAGGAGAAGGTTTGGAACATATCCACAACGCTGTTCCAATGCGGATGGTGGAATACACATGTGGCAGAATTTCTATGAAATTTGACACATGCAAGTCTCACGCTGTTTTCCTGCACCGCCGAGCACGAGATGAATCATAATCACAAATTTGTCTGTTCTAACCACCGGACCATCTAGCATATTATCAATAATTGATTGATATCTTGACAGCATCACAATCTTGGCTTGACAGGCGTTTAAACTTTCTTAAGATATAAACAAATCTTGATTACTTTATGGCAGTCTTAGCGAATCCAAGTAAATATTTCTTCTTATATGAAAAATGTGTATCCATACTAATATTACATATTAATTTAAATAATTGTATTTAATTAACATGACTTTGTATTTTTTAAATGTTAAAAAAGTGTAACTACTGAGTTTCTTGCCGGGTTCTTCTCCATAGAATCTACATTCGGAACCGGTGGTAGCTTCACTTAATTGTAAAATGACGCTTCAAAAGTGCTTGTAAAAGCCTACTCGAATAAAGTTTATTTTGATTTGATTTGATAGTGACTCTGTCCGCTACTGAATGCTGAAACGATTTTGATGAAATTTTTGTATGAGCATCGGGGAAGGAAATAAGCTCCATTTTTCAATTCACTCCTCGAGGGGGTAAATGGTCAACATTGGTATGGATAATTGTCATAAATTTCGCGCATGTTATGTTACCAATTAAATATTATTATTAATTAATATATACTGACCCAAAAACTAGTTCTTCAGCTGTAACGTGTACAAACGGTTTAGCTCGTTCTCTGTATGTAATTGCTAAGCCGGAAACGAGTAAGTTGAACAGCCAGCCCGCGAGGTTTGGCGAGAATGAGGTAACTGTCTGAAAAGGAAAATATATTAGGGAACGTTTCACATAAACCATATATTGGTATTTATATATATTGAAATTTGAACTCCAAAGAAGGACAAAGGCCATTTTGTTGCCTTACACGTGAAAGCAAACCCCTAAAACACAACCTAAGTCGGGGGCAACGACTAGTATGAAATAAATTTATCTCATGTTAAAAAAACATAATTAAACTAATGCAATCAAAGGAATAAAACCACGCAGATACAAGTTACAAAATTATATTCAAATAATAATCGCTTGTTTACCGATTTCTCTCAGACAACCTTTGTCTGGAGGTCTAAAGGTCTTCGCCTTTTAGTATACAAACGTTCGCACAAATTTTATTACTTTTATTAAGGATTAGCGACCCGCCCCGGATACTAAATAAACTAGAGAATTTGTTTATTTACATCACATTTGAAACTTCTAAAATAATCAGTGTTTTTTAAATATATTGTCCATCCATGTAATCTAAACAAAAACCTTTGTCTCGAATCACTCTATCTATTAAAAAAATCCGTTACGTACATTTAAAGATCTGAACATACATAGGAACAGACAGCAGTAAGCGACTTTGTTTTATACAATATAATGATGATGATGCCTTAGGATGCTGTATGACATTGGAACTAAGATGTTATGCCCCTTACACAACAACACACAACAGCAGCCTATAAATTCCCACTGCTGGGCTAAAGGCCTCCTCTCCGTTTGAGGAGAAGGTTTGGAACATATTCCACCACGCTGTTCCAATGCAGGTTGGTGGAATACACATGTGGCAGAATCTCAATGAAATTTGTCACATGCAGGTTTCCTCACGATGTTTTCCTTCACCGCTGAGCACGAGATGAATTATAAAGACAAATTAAGCACATGAAACAGCGGTGCTTGCCTGGGTTTGAACCCGCAATCATCGGTTAAGATGCACGCGTTCTAATCACTATTTTTCGTTTTTTTTTTAAATATACGTACCAGAAGAGGTATGTTCGGCACGACCAGTTTCTGGGTCTTGTCGACGGACAGTTCCGGAACGAACTTTAATATCTTATTATGCTGGTAAGTCACGGTGTCGTTGTCGTGGAATTTGATGTTCACCTTCTCCATATCTTCCCTGTTAACAAGATTATATTTATAAATGTGTGCTACATATTTTTATTATATATTATAGATTATGTATATATAAAATAATTAACAACATTAAATGCTTAAATATATATATACAAATATGAACTAAAACTAGTTACTGTATAAATCTTGACCGCGTGGAATGGTGGCAAGAATGCTAGCAGCATTTCCCCGTTGAGTCGCAATTCCGATCCTCTGGACTAAAATCGAACCAGCCCTCCTGTCACCAGTGGAGGCAATGAGGCGAGGTGCTATACTTTTGATGAAGCTTTTTGCACCACTACTCCAAGGGCCAAGCGTGTATTTGTGTATATATTAATGTATATATTATTTAAAAAAAAAATGACAGTGTGGGCCACGTCTCCCAAGAAGACGACAAGAATGATTTCCAGCGAAGATCTGCTGATGTTTAGTATAAAATATATAACGCCAAAATGTTTAATATAAAATGTAAAAAAAGGCACGGACATCTGCGAGCCTGTGGATGTAGTACATTATATATATATAAATGTGTGCTCAGCTCAGTAGTTTACATATAAGCTAATAACGCCAATTTTCCGACTCTCCATACTCAATATATCCTTCTTTGTCAAGGTACCTATGCGTTTCTATAATAAATTCCACAGTCATTTTTAACTTTGCCGTTTTATAAATTGAAATAATTTGTAAAAGATTTTTTGTTAAAGAAAGCATATATTATTTAATATAAGATTATACAGCCATAAAAACATAAACTACCTTTAAAAAGTAAAAAATAATAAAAGAAAATTAACCCTAAAGTACCTATATGTATAAGTATGTATTAATATTAAAAAAAACTTCGCATTGGGGGACCGTTTAAACGGCTAAACCGATTTTCATCAAACATGTCTCAGAACACTCGCCCGTAAAACACCTATAATACAAAAAAAAAACTAAATTGAAATCGGTTT
The DNA here is from genome assembly GCF_905220365.1 of Vanessa cardui. Lineage (NCBI taxonomy): Eukaryota > Metazoa > Arthropoda > Insecta > Lepidoptera > Nymphalidae > Vanessa > Vanessa cardui. The sequence goes on from NC_061151.1 coordinate 3,698,280, forward strand.
ATTCGTTCGGGAGCTATGATGCCACAGACAGACAGACAGTCAGACACGTCAAACTTATAACACCCCTCTTTTTGCGTCGGGGGTTAAAAAAAGCTGTAGATTAGATCAATGCTCAGTGTATCGTGAATCTTAAGCGATGGATTTAAATTAAAATTTGGTCAAGAATCATACAATGAAAGAATCAATATTTATAATGGATGAGTTATGCTCTACAACGTTTTACCTTCAAAATACACGTAGAAAATTTCACGACGGTATAAATCAAATCAAATCGATTTATTCAAGTAAAATTTACAATGAAGCGTTTTTGCATCGTCAATAATTAAATACTACCACAGTTTCGTAAAGCAGCTTCCAGCGAGAAGAAACGGCAAGAAACTCGCATACTTGCTCTTTTTCATATAAACAAATTTACAGTGATATCATGGAACCCGAGCCTCAGAGTCGGATTTAAAGGTCTTGAGGCCCCGGGGCCACAAAGCAGTGAGGGCCCTAGACAAACAGAAGCGTGAACACCCTAATCGTTTTTTTTTAATTCAATCAGTAAGCTATGATTTGTTTTGTATTTGTATCGGTAACTTTTAAAATATTAAATAGTAACATTATTATAATGTGACTATATCTCAGTATTTGTTAACTTGCTGAAAACTGTAGCCCCCTCTCATGTGGAGGCCCCAGGGCAGTTGCCCCGGTTGCCCTCCCCTAAATACGGCCCTGCTGAGCCTAACTCCAGGGGTTTTTTTAAAAGTACTCTTTTAATGAATAATACGATTTATTTATTAATTTAGTCTTAATAATCTTTTTAATTTAGAAAAATAGATTATATTTCCGGTATCTTATTATATATGCGTATACCATTGGCCAAAAACGTTTTCTTTATCGTATGAAAAAGGAAACTAGAGGTACAAGTTTATGGTATTAATAGTATGTATATCAGCTTTGAAAGAATACTTTTTTATATTCTTTTGTATAAACATTATATTATCATATATATATTGTGAAGCAGCCGTTAATATACCGAATTCTTTAAATTTATCGCGTAATGATGTATTTAATTAATTAATACTTTTATAAAAAAAGTAACATTTAAGTATTTTAAAATATTAAATACAGACAGGCAGTATATCGGTATCCTTTGCTTATAAAAAAAAAGAAAAATATTGAGAAGTATTTTCCAATATACAAATCGAGTTAATTTATCTTTACAAAGTAATTTGTTTGGATAAAACATGGTTATATATATTTTTTTAACTTTCACGTGTATTATCTGTGTCTGATTAATTATTTATGTTAGTTATGTTAATACGTGTTAATTTAACTTTCTTTGAATCCAAATGATTCTTTTTTTAAATATATTTTTTTTTAAATTGTGAGCCTGTTATTTTTTTTTATTGTGTAGAAAGTATAAAGAAGTTAATTATTTAAGTTAGTCGGATTAAGACTGGGCTACTGTTGGTATTTATAAAAGTAGAAATAAATTATACGACTTATATGATATGAGGCGGTGGAATCGAAGAGTAGCCTTTTTAGAATACGTCATTAAATATTCCAAAATTTTTAAAACAGTATGCATTTCTGCTAAGTCCTTATATTTAAAGAAAAAAATCCTGAATTCTGATAATAGAATTAAAGCCACATGGGATGTTATTAGTAGTGTTAGTGGAAAACCCAAAAAGGAAATGATACCAATAGAATTGAACACAGGTAGTAGATACACGAGTTCTGAATTAGAGGTTGCTAATTTATTTGAATCATTTTTTGATAAAGTACCCCATAAAATAACACTTCATTTAAAATCATCTACATCAAATGCAGCTAGGTTATTAAATAATAGTGTTTCTAAATGCGTTATTGATTTTTCATTTGAAACGGTTTCTGCAATAGATGTCATAAAAGTATTTAAAACTATAAATATTAAAAAAACTAACGACATATGGGGCATTTCGGTAAAATTTTTTAATAACATCATATACGATATTGCTCCGTATATAGCAGCAATTTTTAACAAGAGTTTGGACACGGGTTCATTTCCTAACTTGTTAAAATGTAGTAAAGTTTTACCACTTTTTAAAACTGGAAACAGAAGCGATCCCGGTAATTACAGGCCTATTTCAATACTCCCATCCTTAAGTAAAATTTTCGAAAAAATTATTTTAAATCAACTTCTCGTCCATTTCGGTACAAATGCTATTTTTCATTGTGAGCAATTCGGTTTTAGAAGAGGTCGCTCGACAACTGATGCGGGAATTGCGCTTCTCAAACATATTTACGATGCTTGGGAGAAATCACAGAACGCTATTGGAGTATTCTGTGATTTATCTAAAGCATTCGATTGTGTAGAACACGAAACGCTTCTTTATAAGCTCAAATATTACGGTGTTAAAGGTAAAGCTCTTGATCTCATCGCTTCATATTTAAGTCAAAGAATCCAGCAAGTTTTCATTAATGGAATAAAGTCTTCTGGATCTACGTTAAAAATGGGAGTTCCACAAGGTTCAATTTTGGGTCCCTTTCTATTCCTAGTATATATAAATGATCTTCCTTTCTATGTTAAGGGTATTTGTGATATAGTGTTGTTTGCTGACGATACTTCGCTGATTTTTAAGGTTGACAGGAAAAAAAATGACTATGACGATGTGAACGGTGCATTATCACAGATACACAATTGGTTTACAGTAAATAATTTAGTTTTGAATGCTCAAAAAACAAAATGTGTAGTTTTTACCCTACCTAATGTTTGCAAGCAAAATTATAATATATCTTTAAATGGTGACCGTCTTGAAGTAGCTGATACTACTGTGTTTTTAGGAATAGAATTGGATTCCAGACTTCAGTGGACTTCTCATTTATCATCCCTAACAGGAAGACTCAGCTCCGCAACATACGCGGTTAGAAAAGTTAGACAACTAACTGATATTGATACCGCTCGTTTAGTTTATTTCGGTTATTTTCACAGTATTATGTCATATGGCATATTACTTTGGGGTAACGCTGCAGATATTGAATCTGTCTTTATTTTACAAAAGAGAGCAATTCGGTTTATTTATAATCTTGGAGCTAGAGACTCTCTTCGGGATGTTTTTAACAGAGTAGGAATACTTACTGTTGCGTCGCAATATATTTACAACAATATCATGTATATTCACAGTAACATTGATCACTTTGATAAAATCAGTGATAATCATTGTATATGCACTAGAAGTAAGGATAAACTTATAACGCCAAGTTTCCGACTCCGCAAAGTCAATGGATCCTTCTTGGGGCAAGGTATCCGTTTCTATAATAAAATTCCGCAGAAATTTTTAACTTTGCCGTTTAGTAAATTCAAATCGTTTGTTAAAAATACATTGGTAGAAAAAGCATACTATTCGATACAAGATTTTGTAGATGACAAAAAAGCGTGGAGTTAATACCTGTTGACTTCCAAGCAGGATACATTAATTGAAATAATTGTATTTAATTAACATGACATTGTATTTTTTAAATGTTAAAAAAGAGTAACTACTGAGTTTCTTGCCGGTTCTTCTCGGTAGAATCTACTTTCCGAACCGGTGGTAGCTTCACTTAATTGTAAAATGACGATTCAAAAGTGCTTATAAAAGCCTACTTGAATAAAGTTTATTTTGATTTTGATTTTTGATTTTTGAATAAATTGGTAGTAGGAGTTGCCACTGGCCATAATAATTGGTCCTGTCAGAAAGTAATCATTCCTCACATCACCAATGCGCCACCGAGTTTGTACTGAGATAATCATTTGTGTTTCGTTACACTGGCTCACTTAACCTCCTAACAGAAACACAATACGTAGTGCTGTACAGCAATAGGATAAACAAAAATCAATGAATATAATAAGTTATATCTTCGTCTAAGAGACTGCTCTGAACACTTGCGTTTTTGCCCTTTCCAAATAGAACGTATAAAAAATAAAATAATAATAAATCAGCGGTAAGTTTCATTTACTTTTGTTAGTAAAATGACCGCTGATATTTTATGAGGTTAACAAAATTCCAAGCAATTATAATATATGTATATTAAAGAAAACATGTATTAATAATATTTAATGAACAATAATTATGTTTCCACATTGGCAATAAATTTTACGGTTTCATTTCTTAATTTAACTCAATTTTATAGATTAAAATTGAGTTTTAATTTGAATTGAGTAAAATTGCCTAATTTGAACGACATTTATTTCATTTAAGACAGTAGTAGTCTATTGCCTCCACTGGTGACAGGAGGGCTGGTTCTTATTTACCCAGAGGACCGGAATTGCGTTTAAACGTAGAAAGGCTGCTTCTTGCCACAATTCCACGCGGTTAAAATTTATACAGTAATTAGTAGTAATTATTACTACACAGTGGAGTGACGATATACGCAAGGCGGCAGGCAGGAGCTGGATGCGAGTAGCCGGATAAAGACCACAGTGGCGTGCACTTGGAGAGGACTATGTCCAGCAGTGGACAAAAACGGGCTGACGATGTGTGATGTGCGAGGGACTTAATGTTAATAAATCTTATATGTTATTATGCGTTGTTTACATTCTTCCAACAGCGTCAAGTCCATACGGGCTTAAGTGTATACATTAATTGTCTACCTAAAATATATACCATTCAAGTAGATAGCTACGAGATAAAAAAAAGACGACCTTCGTGGTCGATGTAGAAAAAGTTCATTAGTTTTCTATATTGTCTTGGGTCTGGGTGTTTGTGGTACCGTCGTTACGTCTAATTTTCCATAACACAAGTGCATTAGCTACTTACATTGGGATCAGAGTAATGTATGTGATTTTGTCCAATATTTATTTTATTATTGTTATTTAAAATCTTTTAAGTTACATAATCGATTAAAATATAATATAGTCCAATTAATAATATACAAAATTTATTTCATATAAATGTATGTAGTTTTTAAGGTCATAGTTATGAATATTAATATAAATTCATAAATAATAATCGATTTTTATATAATAACACGAATATCCTCAGATCAGGGTCGAGTTCTATTATGTCACAAAGCACACACAGCCTTACGATTTAAATAAAGCCTTCTGTTTCAAATCCGGAATAAAATTCCCTGGCTAACTAATAAGTTACTTTATATAGTATTTTTGTAACTACAGATTTTATAATCTATACTAATATGATATGATAGAGCTGAGATGGCCCAGTGGTTAGATCGCGTGCATCTTAACCGATGATTGCGAGTTCAAACAGGTAAGCACCGCTTAATATTCATGTGCTTAATTTGTGTTTATAATTAATCTCGTGCTCGGCGGTGAAGGAAAACATCGTGAGGAAACCTCCATGTGACAAATTTCATAGAAATTCTGCCCCATGCGCATTCCACCAATCCGCATTGGAACAGCGTGGTGAAATATGTTCAAAACTTTCTCCTTAATGGAAGAGGAGGCCTTAGCTCAGCAGTGGGAAACTTACAGGCTGTTACTTTACTTTTTTACTTTTATTGTAACTATAGACTTCGTAATTTATAGTAATATTATAAATGTGAAAGTAACTGTGTCTGTCAGACGTTCTTTTACGACCAAACCAATGAAGCGAATTTGATGAGATTTGGTCTGAAGCAATCTTAAAGTCCAAGGAAGGATATAGGTTACTTATTTTGCTTAACATGTAACAACTAATCTCTAAAATGTGAGCGAAGACGCGTAGTAAAATTAGTTACTAATCAACAAAATTTATGGAGTAACAGCAACTGTCTTCGAAATCGCACGAGTGCAATTTATTTCTGAAGAAAATGCTATGATATCAGTATCATTTATACCCAAAAGCACTCAGAAATAATGTTATGCCAAATCATTTTTTTTTAATTGGGCCATTAGTTCCAGAGATTACTTCATACATACAAACAAATAAATTTTACAGCTTTATTATATTAGTGAGGTTTGTTTTGTCTTCACACTTATCCATGTGTGTGCATAGTTTATGGGCCGCAGCACAAAACAACGTAACACAAGCTTAAGCCAGTTCTTCTCAGGTCAGGATGTTTCTTTTCTTCTTCCGATCCGATGGTAATGAATAATTTGACCATCAATAAGTAAGTTTAATGCTTTCATATCGAATAAAGGAATTTGAGTTTGAGTTTAAGAATGAGTAAATAGGATATATTATATTCTAGCAATTCCATATTATTTTTGGAGCATTGTTATTGCTCTTCAAAAAAAAATTGACACTTTTTATTTAATTGTTAGAGGATTTGAGCCCTGGACTCAGAAGCAGTGGCTACAACACCTAGCCAATACATCATTGAGCCTGAATGAGGAAGACGATAAATTAATCGTAAAACCGCTTTGACATTATAAAATATTGTTATATTACAAATTAATAATACTTAATTATATTAATAATCTATCACGAATGCTCGCGAAACATAGTATCGTTAATTAAAAACATAAACTTAACATACATAATAGGATTTGTATTTGTTTTGCTGTCTATACTACTAGCGGTCTTACACACACTAAGGCAACTTGTAAGTACGAGCGTCAAACACACTAAGGTAACTTGTAAGTATGAGCGTCACACACACTAAGGCAACTTGTACCTATGTAAGTGCGTCACACACTAAGGCAACTTGTAAGTACGAGCGTCACACACACTAAGGCAACTTGTACCTATGTAAGTGCGTCACACACTAAGGCAACTTGTAAGTACGAGCGTCACACACACTAGGCAACTTGTAAGTACGAGCGTCACACACACTAAGGTAACTTGTAAGTACGAGCGTCACACACACTAAGGCAACTTGTAAGTACGAGCGTCACTCACACTGAGGCAACTTGTAAGTGTATTGCCACTCAGACTAAGACAACTTGTAAGCATGATACATTAGTACACACTAATAGTATAATTTGACGTGGAGGGGCGTGCCTTCTTGAATGAAACGGTTTATATGTTTCAACGGTATGAATACGATAAAACCCGGGCAAGTGTGATTGACACTTGCATTAAGGGTTCCTTACCAGACTGTCAGATGCTGTTGTAACAATAAATTTACGATTTTTTCTTATACTTGTGTTATAAGGTATTGCGCCTTGTCAAATTTCCTGATTCAAGTTCAGCGGAATCCTTTAAGTTTTGAATGCCTTTGCGAATGAAAAAGACAACATTAAGCGCTATATCCTTTGATTGCGTAGACGTATAGCTTTTTCTTTTTACAACTCCAAAAGGTCGCAGATCTCAGTATCAGGTATTAATTTCAACTTTATACCTCAACACGTACCTGACGGACAGTAGTAGACATATGTTTTTTCCTATAGAGGTATGGAATCCACAAATTAATAAACCTCGCAGTACATACATATATACGTTACAATATAACTATTCTTAAAATACTTAAACCTAACCCAAGAAATCAATCGTAAAATGTCAGAAAGTATTGTGCGATGCATATATATATTTTTAAATAAATAATAAATAAATATTGGACAACATCACATACATTACTCTGACCCCAATGTAAGTAGCTCAAGCACTTGAGTTGTGGAAAATCAGAAGTAACAACGGTACTACTAATATCCAGACCCAAGACAATATAAAAAATTAATGAACTTTTTCTACATTGACTCGGCCGGGAATCGAACCCGGGACCTCGGAGTTGTGAACCCATAAAAACCAATGCACAGACTTTTTAACCAGGTCGTTAAACTCGCCGATATTGTAGAATACTATCAAAATAATCACCGTACAACATTTGACTATCCTTATCCAAATAGAAAAAAAAACTCTTTCTCTTATGATTAAATACTGAAATAAAAAAAAGCGATGAAAAAATTCGGATTATAAGTATAAATAGATAATGTGGTACTGCGTTAAAAAATAAAAGGTAAAAAACAAATAAAAATAATGATAGAAAGTGTTCTGCGATGCTGACTTGGCTATAATATCCGAATCCAAATAGTCACCGTAGAACATTTGACGAGTGAGATTCGAAGCGAGTTCTTACAGAATAGCTGCTGTAAAGTCGACAAACCAGAATGCCTAGAGCAGCCACGTGTTATGACATTGTGATTAATTTGATTGACATTGATATCACAACGCCAGGCAGACTATTAATTTTAAAACGTGATTTTTAGCTGTTATATAATTCTATCATATTTAAATAACTTATTAATTTAAATAATTCGTTAGTTGGTTGAAAACAGTTATAAAGTCTCTTGACATTTGACGTTTCTCTCAAAGAGTTGAAGAGTTTATACCGCCATCGTCTAATAGCGATTGTTGGTGTTTATAATGCAGATTTTTCATTTAAACTTCATAAGTTCCATGTAACCAGTTTTATATAATTACTAGAGATCCACCCCGGCATCGCACGAGTGCAAGACTGATACTAAATATACTACATGTCTTACAACGTTCACATTTGTAGACAATACAAACAGCTACGTCTTCCGACATCACTTAAGAAACCAAAATTATCAGTGTTTCTTTACTATATTGTCCATGTATTATATACAAAAAGCTTCCTCTCGAATCACTCTATCTATTAAAAAAAACCGCATCAAAATCCGTTGCGTTGAAATACTTCTTTACGCTATAACATTTATATTATAATTATATATTTAACAAACTCATTCAACAATTTTCTTAGTGCATCCGTTTTCGTAAAAGTATAATCGATTTTAGAACGTCATTGGTATGGCTGTATAAAATAATACAAAATACTTTTCCCGCGCAAACGGATTATTAAAAAAAAACAAAAGAGAGTCGCGCATGGAACGACATTTAAAAAATATTATAAAATTCGATTTGTTAACTTCAGGGCAATAATAGTTTATAAAAATAAAACCAACAATAAATAAACACTATACATTCTACTGGCGTATTTATTAGTAGTTTTAAATATCTAAGCATACATAGGGACAGACAGCGGTTTTTTTTATGGTATAGGTTGGCGGACGAGCATATGGGCCACCTGATGGTATGTGGTCACCATCGCCCATAGACAATGACGCTGTAAAAAATATTAACTATTCCTTACATCGTCAATGTGCCACCAACCTTGGGAACTAAGATGTTATGTCCCTTGTGCCTGTAGTTACACTGGCTCACTAACAAAGCGACTTTGTTTTATACTATGCAAAGATGATGCACATTAAATTCAGCGCTACGTGGATTTAAACCAGTAATCATCGGTTAAGATTAAAGTGTTAACATTTGGCTATTATTATTGTTATTTAGTAGGGTGATTCATTAATAAATAAATCCTTAATTTATTAATATATTCTAATTAATTCAAATACGTAAAAATAAACATGATATTTTTATTCAATGACGCAAATGCCACAACATATAAATAACGGATTTTCGGGGTTTTTCTGACGATAAATTCTTGGAAACAGGACAGCCCTTTGGAAATCGATGTTATTTATTATCTCATGATATTAAAGTAAGAAGTAGATGTAAAGTATCAGCCCATAAATCCCCACTGCTGGACTAAGGCCTCCTCTTCTATTAAGGAGAGGGTTTGGAACATATTTCACCACGATGTTCCATTGCGGGTTGGTGGAATGCACATGTGGCAGAATTTAGATGAAATCAGACACATATACATAGGTTTCCGCCGAGCACAAAATGAATTCTAAACATAAATTAAGCACATATATACAGTGGTGCTTGCCTGGGTTTGAACCCGAAATCATCGGTTAAGATGCACGCGTTCTAACCACTGGTCTCGGCTCCGTCTCATGGTATTATGAGATGGCAGTTAATTTTGTGAGGTTATAGAGCGGTTCTGCATGTGCGCATACCTGTATTATCTCGATAAAGTTGTCAGGCTAGCAAATAGACTATCGTTTAGTATATCTATACATAATATAATGAAATGGGAGTGTCTGTTTGTAATATTAAAATAACCGATTTTTATTAAATGTATATCTATGTTCACGGTGCACGTAATAAAATAACTTTTAATCAAATTTTGTCTGTCTATTTGTTCCAGCTTATCTCTGGAACGGTTAGACCGATTTTGACGCGACTTTCACTGGCAGATAGCTGATTAAATACAGAGTAACTTAGTCAACGACAATATATATATTTTCTCGGTAGAATTTGCATTCCGAAACCTTCGTAGTTTCAGGTAATACAGTTTGTTAAAAGACGATTCAAAAGTGCTTGTAAAAGCTTACTCGAATAAAGTACCTATATTTTGAGGGTTAATTTTTTGGACCATTAAATGATTATTTCATTTATTTTATATTAAATCAATTATCAAATGGAACAGATTTGATTTCCACTAAATTATCTTTACAACGGTATGCAAACTTTCTAGGATTCCGTTAGCTAATGAGGTTATAATAATAAAAATAGTTACCGAATTGGCCGAGATTTTTTATTTCTCGATCATAACTCATCAAAGGTTTCACGCATGTGTCGTCCAATAAATAAATTAATTTAGGACTATGAACGTGTTTTTATCATTCCAAACCATCCTATTGATCGTTTGTGTTTATTTATTGAGTTTATATAACATTTTATTATAAAATAACTGCCAAGTTCAAATTTATGATTATTTGTAAAAATATTTCGTATTAACGTCCATAGTTTTGTATTTTATTATTATAGTACCGTGATGGGCTAGTGACTATATGTCGAGAATCAGAGATGATTCTGACTTCAATTCCTGGACGAGTAAGGTTCATTTGTTCGTCTTCGTCAGTTTTCAAATTTATCCCTTTATCAAAGTCTTAAGCTCTTAGTACCTTTTGAATCTAAACATCAAATCATTGCGACGCGATATACCATTCTCGATCTGTAAAGCAGATTATCGCTATATACTGAGCACGCGGAAATAGATCTTAAAGTGATGAACCTTTTCTTACCCCGACTGTACATACTGAAGCCATAAAAAATATAATATATGTTAATCATTATCATAAGAAGCACAGGATCTATGATGTCCTTATAATTATAAAGAGGTAAATTCATTGGAATGTTTGAGTTTTTTATGGAATAGCTTGGCGGACGAGCATATGGGCCAACAATATAACAAATTAACTTGTTAGTAGGGCTTTGTGCAAGCCCATATGGGTGCCTGTCAAGAGATATTCTTACCAAACCAAACCACATAGTACTCAGTATTGTTATGCTCCGGTTTGAAAGGTGAGTGAGCTTGTGTAACTATAGGCACAAGGGAGATGACACCTTAATTTCCAAGGTTGGTGGAGTGGAACGAATGGTAAATATTTTTACAGCGCCATTGTCTATTATTTATGGTCATCCATACGAAGCCAGGGCGGCTAGCTTGTATGCTATAAATTATCACCAAAGACCGAAGAGTTTGTTCAATGTATTTTTAAAACAAAGCCATTAAAGTCTTTGGATTATTTTAAACTTTATTATTACTTAGATATGATCTTGGTGTTATTTTATGTATCAAGTTTGGGGAAAATTTCGATGCATAAATTCCTTTTTTTTTCCCAAATGCACGAAAACGTCAACAGAGATAAGACTTCGAACAAGTTGTTCAAAGTTATCTTTGGATGCCAAGTTCAAATTGTTGTTCATTTTTTTTTTATTTTAAGAATATATGGATTTTATTAACATTTGCACGATACAGTCAACGATTTATTTTACCTTTAAAGATAATGTGATTTTTATGCGCAGCCATTCAAATGTTTTAAATTTCTTTAAAGTCAAGGTTTAGTGCATAAATATTTTTTTTATGCAACTGTTACTGAGTTGCAATCATTATTATGTAATTATGCGATCAATTCGACTTGAGAGGAAATGTCAAGAGACTCGCCATAAATGTGAAGTAGTATGTCAAATTCCCACTGTTGGGCTTAAACCTTCTCTCCTATTCATTATTTTCTAATTTAAAGCTAATTTTACTACGCCGTTCTAATGATAATTTACACATGATATTATGTTCAAAGACAAGCTCGAGCATAATTCGCCAATAAACATATATTAGCCAAATAGATTCCAGTATGATCAATGTGGTAGGGTTTGAATAATTATCGGTTAAGATTTACGTATTCTACTGTTATCTTAGACAATGCCTGGTAGTTACTACAGTGTCTGGGCAAACAGAAGTGTTAGTCAGATCGAAGGTAAGTCATGTGGGGTTAGATTTGTGGGCAGGATTAATGACTTTTTATGCTATGTTAATCATCACATTAATGGTGGAATAATGCAAATTGATAACTGTATTTTTTGACAATGACATTATCTCAGGTCAGTATCAGGACTTAAAACTGAGGCCTCATAATCTGCAACCGTAAAAAAATTATCTCTAAGAGTTTTCTTATAACTTTAAAATCGTATCGTTCATAACAAATAAATAAAAATTATTTTATTGATTAGATTATTCCATAAAGAGGTTCTCAATATATACAATCATTTGGACGTATTTTCAAATCGTCAAATTTTATCAATATTACTTTTTACAATTTATTTAATTACAATAATGTTCTACGTCGTCTGTTTATCTTTAATAATTAAGATATTACGTCCTTTCGGTCGTGACGACATTTTTTTTATGTGAATCAAAATATTGTCTTAGCTCCAGCACTACTGGACGCCGTGATTTGCATTACCAAAACACGACCTTTTAAGATCATCGGACGTGAGATAGCCGTAAGTTATGGCCTAATTAACACACGAATAAAATGACCATTAGTTATATGTGTATCGCTTGAAATGCAACTTCAAAAGGTATGATGCTAATATCTGTTTTTATTTACATAAGACTTTTTAGCATTGAGAATAATTGACATTATACTGTTAAATTTAAAATGTTCGAAAGTGATGCCAAGTTCATTTTCTTTTTTACTTTTTGTTATGCGTTTTATATTTAAAACTTGCCTGATATATATTTCCTTTTAAGGTAATGTGAGGTGGTTTTAGCCGGGCTTTGCGAAATTTAGAGGTTGTTACATTTAAATTATTATCATACTTTTTAGGGTTCCGTACCCAAAGGATATAACGGACTTTGTTAATAAGACTCCACTGTCCGTTTGTCTTTAAGACTGTATCTCTTGAAACATGACAGTTAGAAACTTGAAATTTTAACATATAATTTATTATATATAGATGATTTCTTTGCTGTTCTTATAGAATGATACAGACCCCTTCCTTAGCGACCCGATACATTATCACTATGCGACTTTATGTCATTATATAATAATATATATTTTTTAGAAATTGACTATATATATTTATATTTTTATTATATATATATATATATTTTAAATATGAGACAACATCACATACATTACTCTGATCCCAATGTAAGTAGCTGAAGCACTTGTGTTATGGAAATCAGAAGTAACGACGGTACCACAAACACCCAGGACCCAAGACAACATAGAAAACTAATGGTAATCTACATCGACTCGGCCGGGAATCGAACCTCAGAGTGGCGTACCAATGAAAACCGGTGTACACACCACTCGACCACGGAGGTCGTCTGAATATATGTATGTACTATATCACACTGGCAGCAAATATGAACAATCCTCACATATACATAATGCATTTGCTAATAGCTCCACTATATTATGCATTACTAACAGTTATTGACAAATATATATCTATTTATAGTACAACACTATTCCATAGAAGTAATTATACCGACTTTAGTTTGACTTTCAAAGTAATGCAATATCGTAGATTTTTCGATAAAATTGACAAGTTGCTTGTTAATTTATAAGTAAAATAGCTACCAGGGCTAGGCACGGGTGCAATACTGATACTAAATATACTACAGAATTTGTTTATTTACGACATCACATTAGAAACATCTAAAATTATCAGTGTTTCTTTACTTTGTTATCCATTTGTATTAAACGAAAAAACTTTCCTCTCTCTATTAAAAAAAACTGCATCAAAATCCGTTGCGTAATTTCAAAGATCTAAGCATAGATAGGGACAGTGAGTGGTAAGCGACTTTGTTTTAGACTATGATATGATTATGCAATGTTTAATCAATTAAATCGCTTAATTAATTTAAACCGCCTGGCGATGTAAAAAGTCGCTATGATTTTGGGCTATTATCCTGCCCATATGTAGCCCAAGCTTTAAATTAATAGGAATATAAGCAATTCGATGAATTATGTTCTTTTTTAATTAAAAATATTTTGTTGTCTGTTTTATTGTTATTCATTGTAACATCAAACCTATAATGTTTGTCAATTCCGAAGTACCGTAAGAATAGACGAAACATTAGACAGACCTTCTCTCCTTTATAAAGGAGCCCAAATTATCTAATTCAAGCACTGAACAATACTCTCCTTCAACAGAAAAGGGGCCTGAGGCTAACAGTGGAACATTTTTAGATTTGATTTTACTTCTTATATTTTTGGTTTTACATTTAGACATATTATTGCATTATAATCTATACTAATATTATAAGTGCAAAAGTACCACAGCCTTTCTGCATAACTGACGCTTATTTAACGCCAAAATATTGCGCAGAATTTGAAGAAATTTCATATTTTAGCAATCTAAAAATCCAAGGAAATAACAAGGTATTTTAATAATGTTGTCTTAAATTTTCGCGATTATTACACATTTAAATAAAACTAGTTATAATGGATTTGAATCGTGTATATTAATTATTTTTGACATCCCGACGTTTCGAGCACTTTACAGCGTTCGTGGTCATGGGTAGACTGACTAGTTAGTAGACTAACTAGTTTTATTTAAAGGTATTTTAATGCCTAGCAGCTAATGGCTAACTCTGAATACGAAAATGAAACCATGCTAGATTAGTACTGAATATTACTCGCCTGTAAACGAACGGCCCAACTTCATTCAGCTTAGGCTTTTCGCCGTTCTCCAGAAAACCTTGAGGATTCGTTACGTTGAAGATGTAGACTTTGGTGAGTCTCATCACGCCAGGACGCTGCCAGTAACTGTAGCTCAGCGAACCATTCCATAATTTCAATTCCTGTTGACAAAGTTCATTAGATTAATGACTACTACTGAGTTTTACACGCGTTAAATCATGATCAGTTGATCTAATTCGATAAGGGCTTATTTGCTATGTAACCTTCAAGCCCTTACTCCCATTTTCCACGTGGCTTGGATGTGGAATTGTATATTGCAAAAAGTAGCGAATAAGTTACGGATTCAATATTTTGCATCTGATTTCTTACCCTTGTAGTTTTGGTCACCACCTTACCTTATGTATGTTACGTTACAATTTCTGCTCTATAAATATAGTGATGTGATACATAAACTTCATCATGTATTGGGCTATGTAAGGCGAAAACTATGTTTTCAAATATAATTGGCTGTAATATAGCTCTTTATCTTTGTCTTTGTGGTTAATAATATTTATCCTAAGTTACGTAATTTCCTGTCTCGTTGGTCTAATGAATAGCTTTTAAAACTAGCTTCAAACTTTGGTTAGGACTGATAAAAGTTATAAGGTTTTGTGTGACGAGAAATTATCAATTTAAATCTGGAGCGTGGTAGATAGCAGGGTTAAAAGTCTATGTCTAGTTGGAGAGATTTTTACCTCATAAATGACGAGAGCATCACCAGGTGAAAGGATAAATATTCAAGCTAGATTTTAGGTCTAACGCAGCCCTCGATTCGACGTCAACATAGGATTTGTTTGATATATATCGTACTTTTTTAACTTTGCCGTTTCGTAAATTCCAATCGTTTATAAAAATACATTGGTAAAAAAGGCATATTATTCGAATTAATACCTGTTTATTTCCAGGATATATTAATTTAAATAATTATATTAACCAACCTGACTTTGTATTTTTTAAATGCTGAAAAAGAGTAACTACTGAGTTTCTTGCCGGTTCTTCTTGGTAGAATCTACCTTCCGAACCGGTGGTAGCTTCACTTAATTGTTAAATAACGATTCAAAAGTGCTTGTAAAAGCACACTTGAATAAAGTTTATTTTGATTTGATTTGAATTGACTGGTTTGTTATTGATGGACCTCGATTATGTCTTCGCAGAGGTCGGTGTATCAACTTTGTTACCTGGCCTATTAGCAATGTCAGTTGTTATTCCGTTGTCAGGGTCGTTAAGGACGTTTATGGCCTACGGGTCAGAATTCAAGACCTCGAACTACATAAAATTATCATAGTATTTGAAGTATTTCCGATCGTGTCAAATTTTCAATCAGATTATAGAATAGAAAGTGTATCTGTGATAGCACAAACGTGTTCTTTGACATGTCTTTCGCGGTAACCCAGTCGCCCTTGACAGTGGCCGTAGCAGAGTTCGGTCAGGAAGGACACCATGCATATAAACAATTTTGTTTTTATTACTAACCCATGTACAGTCAGAGTAAGAAAACCTTTTTCGGTTTTCAAATTAATATCTGTATCGAATCGTAAACTCTTAGCACCTTTTGAAACTAAAGCACTAAACTGACAACTGCATATAAAATTATACTTACATAGTATGATAACTTGGTTCAAAATAGTGTAACATCTTTGGACTACGTCTAGTTTTATATCAATATGAAATCTTTTTAATGACATAATTAGTCATTACAAATTTAAATGAGATATGATATCTTCTAGTGGATTGTCAAAATATGTCTGTCAGTGTCATATATTCACGATCGGTAAGACAGATTATCGCTAATACTGAGCATACTGTACAGTCGGGGTAAGAAAAGGTTCTCTATTTTTGTATGCTCAGTATGGGCGATAATCTGCTTTACCGATCGAGACTGACATATTGCGTCGCAATGATTCGATGTTTAGATTCAAACGGTACTAAGACTTTAACAGTTGATAAAGGAATTAATTTGAAAACTGACGAAGGTTTTTTTACCCTGACTGTACATTGATTTTTAATTATAATCGTGGTTTGTGAATGTAGAATGTCAATGTTTCGATAACCTTTGGAACTCGATTAGAGCAACGAGTGTTACTTTAAAACGTTGCATATTTCGACTTAAAAAGCCTGGAGGCGATCGCGTTTAACTCCGAATTTGTGGCGCCGTCAAACCTTGGACTGTTCATGATCCAGTTTTTATGTAACAATTTATAAAAGTTCTAATAACTATCAAACAACAACAAACACAACCGCCTGTAAATTTGACACAGCTGGGCTAAGGCCTCCTCTACCTTTGAGGAGAAGGTTTGGAACATATTCCATTACGCTGTTCCAATGCGGGTTGGTGGAATACACGTGTGGCAGAATTTCAATGAAATTAGACACATGCAGATTTCCTCACGATGAATTAGAAACACAAACTAAGCGCATGAATATTAAACGGTGCCTGCCTGGATTTGAACGCGTAATCATTAAGTAAGATGGCACGCGTTATAAGGCGGCCATCTCAGCTAAATGATTACCATAAATTATTTATTAATGATTTATGGAATTTCTTCCTGATACATTTTTGCAGCAGTTTCAAGGATTAAAGAAAAGGTGTTTTCTCATTTTAATCTGTCAATGCACAACCTTAGAACTAAAAGGTTATATATTCTTACACTGGCTCACTTCACTATTCAAGGAACACAACAATGTACTTTGTTGTTTCGTGGTAGAAAATTTAACGTGCTACCATTATGTATCCATTATATAAACGAATTGTTGATATTTTCGTTTGTTCTACTTGATATATAAAAGTATACATACCCTAAATATGATATAATCGAGCCAGGGCACGAAGGACAATATCACGCCCAGAACGACAGTGCATATGCTGAATGTAATAACCGCGAGGCGACCTGTAACAAATGAAAATACATAATAAAGTAACAGCCTTTAAGCCAGCCCAATAGTGGGCTTAGATCTACACATATACAGTGTTTCTGTGACGTCAACGTTTTACCACAACAGACTGTATATTCCCACTGCTGGGCTAAAGTCCTCCTCTCCCTTTGAGGAGAAGGTTTGGAACATATTCCACCACGCTGTTCCAATGCGGGTTGGTGGAATACACATGTGGCAGAATTTCTATGAAATTTGCCACATGCAGGTTTCCTCGCGATGTTTTCCTTCACCGAGCACGAGATGAATTATAAAGACAATTAAGCTCATGAATCAGCGGTGCTTGCCTGGACTTGAACCCGCAATCATCGCTTAAGATGCACGCGTTCTAACCACTGGGCTATCTCGACTCTTTAAACAATCGTATTTAAGACCAAACATAAAAAAAAAAAAAAAACAATGAAATACATACTAGACAATAAAGGATTTCTGTGACGTCAACGCATTAAATGATGCCTCTTGAAGATCAAACACAAAAAAAAAACAATGAAACACATACATTAACTTAGCCAATGTACAGTTGGGGTAAGAAAAGGTTCGTCACCGTAAGATCTATTTTCGAGTGCTCAGTGTGAGCAGTGGCGGATTTGCCCTAAGGCCCAATAGGCCCGGGCCTAGGGCGGCCAGGTATTAAGGGCGGCAAATCGTAGCAAAATAAATCACTCATTATAATAAGATTAACAAGAAATAACTCAAATGCAAAGTATCGTAATATGTTTTTGCATATGGATCACGTACCGTATGATTAAAATTTTCCTAAATTACTATTTTTACATATCAAAGTATAAATATTTTCATACATCGTAGATACATATAAAATAGTTTGTACTTTAGTTTAATATAAGTGTTCTAGGAAGTATAGGTATCGATTGTTATTA
This sequence comes from Vanessa cardui, assembly GCF_905220365.1. Taxonomy (NCBI): domain Eukaryota; kingdom Metazoa; phylum Arthropoda; class Insecta; order Lepidoptera; family Nymphalidae; genus Vanessa; species Vanessa cardui. Next base: position 3,716,877 of record NC_061151.1, read on the forward strand.
CGCGCGTGTACGGCGTGTAGTCAAGTGCGGTGCGTCGCGCTACTCTCCCCCCACCCACGCTTACTCGCTTGCCCGCTCGCGCCTGCGAGTTATGTCAACAGTGTGCGTATAGCAATAGCAGTGAGCGGACGGATTCAGTTTTATACTAATTAGTAAACGCTTACGTAAAAACTTTGTGTTGCATGGTTAAATATGGACGGAAAGAAGAGGGTAAGGTTAAGTGGGGCAGAGTATCGCAAGCGGGCTAAAGAAAAAGATGATAAGCAAAAGGATACGATTAAAAAAACGCGGAAATTAGACGATTTCTTTGGAAAACCGTCTACAGATATTAAAGATCCTACTATTGAACCAACACTCGACGTTCATAGCAGTAGCGGAGCTCCGTCAACTGATGATTCTGCAGTGTCTTCAAGTGAAAATACTTTGGTCGATGTGGCAAGTATATCAAAAAAACAAGCCGAAGATGTCCCACTAGTACCAGGAGTAGGAGTGCAGCCCAGTCCTCCGGATAAGGAGCTCTACGAAATCAGCGACGATCCAGCTAAATGGACAATCGACGAGTTCACGCGTGATCACATTTGTAAGAATGGAGCCAATCAAAACATCCAAAATGATTTTCCTAATAGTGAGCGCATTTACAAAGATAAAGTGCGACAGTTGTCGAGACATTTATTCGAACGTCAGCTTCTAAATGGCGAAAAAGTTCCGCGAAAGTGGCTAATTTATTCCAAAAGTACTGGATGTGTTTATTGTGGTCCTTGTCTACTTTTTAATGGCGGGGAGAGTCAGTTCGACAAAAAAGAAGGTTTCAATGACTGGAAAAATTCATATCATCGAGTTTCATCTCATGAGAATTCGCCTAATCACAAATTATCTGTTCTGCAAATGAAAGAACGAAGTAACGTGTTAGGTCGCATTGACCACGCATTAACAATGCAATTAGATGAAGAAATAAATTACTGGAAAAACATTCTGAAAAGAGTAGTTGCATGCGTAAAAGCACTTGCATCACGTGGTTTGCCTTTCAGAGGACACGATGAAAAATTTGGATCAATCCACAATGGAAATTATTTGATGTCCTTAGAGCTTATCGCTGAATTCGATCCGTTCTTAGCAAAACACATTACACGTTATGGAAATCCAGGCTCAGGATTTACGAGTTATCTTTCTTCAACAACGTGCGAAGAATTTATTCGACTTATGGGGAACAAAGTTTTGAAGACAATTATAATGGAAATATTAACAGCGAAATATTTTTCTCTGATCATTGACTCGACACCGGATATATCTCACGTAGACCAGCTCACTTATGTAATCAGATATGTCCTGCCTAATGGATCACCTGTAGAACGGTTCCTCAAGTTTATTCCAAACACAGGCCACAAATCACAACAAATGACAGATGCTGTTACCTCAACTTTAATTGAATTGGGAATTGACATTTCCAACTGCCGCGGGCAATCATATGACAACGCAGCTAACATGTCAGGCATATACAACGGCCTACAAACTAAAATAAAGGAAATATCACCCCTTGCCGACTATGTTCCCTGTTCAGCACACTCGCTTAATTTAGTAGGTGAATGTGCAGCTGAAAGCAGCCAAGAGGCTTGTTCCTTCTTTTCTCTACTCCAAGAGTTATACAATTTCTTTGCAGCGTCAACTCAGCGTTGGGAACTCCTTCAAACACATTTCACCGTCAAAAGTCTATCAACGACTCGTTGGTCAGCTCGTGCAGACGCATGTAAAAGTTTGCGCGAATCCTGGAATGAAATCCATAAAGCGCTAGTCACCATCGAAAATGACACAAAACAGAAGAGGACCGTTATATGCGAAGCTAGAGGTATTCGTTTGAAACTGGAACGTTTTGAAACGGCCCTCATGGCTGTTTTTTGGGGATGTTTACTAGATCGCATCAACGCCACAAGTAAAAAACTTCAGAGTGTGGAAATTGACATTACCATTGTCATAGAACTGTACGACACTTTAATACATTTTGTTGGCGAAACAAGAGAGAATTTCGATGAATTCGAAAATAAAGCCATAAAACTGTCCTTCGTACAGGAATATGAAAAAGATTTTCGACGCAATCGAAAGCGTAAGCTGCTTCCTGACGAGACAAATACAGGTGAAAACATGAAACAAAAAAATGGCCGTGAAAATTTTAGAATAAATACGTTTTTGGTAGTCATTGATACATTATCAGAAGAACTGAAAAGACGCCGGGATGCTTATAAATTACTCAACAATAAATTTTACTTTATTACCAACCTGACGAATTTAAGCATCTCAGAAGTCGAAGATAAGGCCAAGGCATTGCAAATGATTTATTCTACTGACTTAGAAGACAATTTTACAGAAGAATGTCTTCATTTTCGTTCTCACTGCAGCATAAAAAATGAGGAGCGAAAGAGTGCAGTCAGTCTGTTGAAATGGTTACGAACCGAAGGTCTTCAAACCATTTACCCAAACGTGGATATTGCTCTTCGTATGTGTGTGTGTACACCCGCCAGTAACTGTACAGGAGAAAGATCGTTTTCTTGTTTGCGCAGAGTTAAAAACTATTTACGCACAACAATGACGGAGCAAAGGTTAAACGATCTTGCTTTGCTTAACATAGAAGCTGATTTTTTAAGCAAATTGGATTGCGAAGATTTAATTAATGATTTTGCTGCGCTTAAGTGCAGACGAGTTTTGTAACACATTGTAAAACATGTATGTTATTAAAAACAAAGCATAAAACTGTTTTAAATGTTTTATTTAAATGTCCAATCATCCCTAAAACCTCGAAAAATATTATAAACTAACTGCCTTATTCATAAAAATATTATTACACTGATCTAGTTAAAATATGTTTTGTTTCTTTTACCACAAAGACGTTTTCAATTGGAAAGCACATTTTAGTTATTGAGGGCTTAAACTTTTTTATGAATAAGACGGTAGCTTTACAAGGTAGCTTTTAGTTAACCAATTTTCTGAATCAATTACAAGTGGAAGTAAAGATTTTTCTTTTCATTAAAAGTGGAAGAAGAAATTCATTACTGATGTATATTATAGTCTATAATGTTGGGGCTAAGAAAGGGGCGGCACATGGCCGGGGGCCTAGAGCGGCTAGGACTGCAAATCCGCCACTGAGTGTGAGCGATAATCTGCTTTACCGATCGAGAATGACATATTGCGTCGCAATGATTTGATGTTAAGATTCAAAAGGTACTAAGAGTTTAAGACTTGATAAAGGAATGAATTTGAAAACTGACGAAGGTTTTTACTCTGACTGTAAAAAATAGATGGTGCCTTACTTTGTTTTACATTTACGAGTGAATAATTTTGTACGAAAATTTTACTGTTATATCATTCGTTCATTATTTTTTTAATAAATTTATCAGATATGTATATCGATTTTTATTCGTCTTTTCATTCAATGTGATAACGGCACCACTCTGTATAAATAAAAATATAAACAGAGGTATTCATATTGGAAGTCGGTAAATCATATGGAATAAACCGACGTCCTTATAACGGGTACAGTAAACAAAATATTTATAAGTACCGTTACAAATATTTGTAGCGACAGCAAAACATTTGTATTTATTATTAATTCCATTTATCATTATAATTACATGGTATTTATTACAGATTATAATGTGGTTTTTTGTAATGGATAGGTTGATTAAAGGAAAGTTTATATGTTTACTGATAAATATATGGCAAACGCTGGTTGAACCTTACGAGATATATAAAAATAATGTACTACAGTATTGTACACTTTTAAAAGGTCTTCAAAATGGGTGAAGATGTCTATCTCTTCGGAAGAACCGACATTAATATTTTTTATTTAGTATCAGCAATGCACTCGTGCGTAGCGGGGCCGGGTCACTAGTAATATTATAAATGCGAAAGTACCGCCTGTTGCTTCTTTACGCTTAAACTAAACCGATTTTGATTAAATTTTAGACGGAGATAGTTTGTATCTCGATGAAGGACATAGTTTTTTTTTTCAATTCCCATCGAGTATTGCGTTGTATGGTATAAGTTGTTTTGTTAATTTCGTGTGGGTAAAGCCGCAGGTTCGGCCAGTATATGGTAACTTTTATTGGTATCGGATAAACGGTAAACAAGTCAGTATACACATTGGCACAATATTATATATGTAACCGGATAGCTGTACTTTTTATAATAAATAAAGTCAAGATTGTAATCTGTCAAAAAGTTATGAATTATGCAAATTGTTTTTGATGTAACTGTTGATATATAAGTGCATAAGTGTATGTGAAATATTAGTGCAATATCAAAATCCTTTATAGGTAGGTTGACGGGCAAATAGGCCATTTGATGGTAAGTGGTCACCATCCTACACAGACAATGTGTGTATGAACCATTCTCACACCACCAATGCTCCAACCAACCTTGGGAACTAAGATATTATATCCTTTGTGACAGTTACGCTGGCCCATTCACCATCAAAAGCGTTACACAATACTGTATGGTGGTAGAATAGATAAGTTGGTTGCTTAAAGCAAAAGTACTTTCCAATATACGGAATTAAAATCACTGCTACTGTGAAGATGACAAATCATCAGAAAACACTATAACATTTTTGGATCCATTTGGAATTTGATCCTATTTTTTTTCTTCTAGTGTACTTTCTACATCTTTCTATCTCTGTATATTTCCTTAAGTTTAAGGTTGCCTGAAAGAGATAGCTGTTTTAGCTATAAGACCATCCCTTGTGAATCATTTTTAAATGTGTTTATTTGTGTACAATAAAGTGTATATTGATTTGATTTCATTTGATTTGGTTCCAAGAACTCGGCTTAATATCAACGGGTTATACGAGACATGACGTCATACAAGCCAGAAAACAGATGAACGAGGTTTTATGGCGACAAAGAGCAGGGTCAGGTCAATAACCTTGATGCTACCATCTCGTGGTATAAAGCTTTGTATCAATTTTGTATAATTGCCATTTCAAGACAAACGTAGCAGTCATTACAAGATGTAATCAATGCGAAGATAATGAGAGCCTAATTGGGGGGATAGGGGGGAATCAATTAATGAATTTAAAAATAGTATAAACAACAATACGTAGTGTTGTTGTGTTCCGGTTTGAAGGGTGAGTGAGTCAGTGTAATTACAGGCACAAGGGACATAGCATCTTAGTTCCCAAGGTTGGTGGCGCATTGACGATGTAAGGAATAGTTAATATATCTTGCAGCGTCATTGTCTATGGGTGATGATGACCACTAACCATCAGGTGGCTCATATGCTCGTCCGCCAACCCATTCCATAAAAAAAACAATATATTTTTTGGTCATCATTATCATATTACTCAGTATAACAAAAAGACGCATACCGCTGTCTGTCCCTATGTATGCTTGGATCTTTAAAATTACAAAACGAATTTTGATGCGTTATTTTTTAATAGATAGAGTGATTCATTCATTCAGATTTTTGTATATAATACATGGACAATATGGTAAAGAAACACTGATAAATTTTAGAAGTTTCTAATGTGATATCGTAAATAAACAAATTCTGTAGTATATTTAGTATCAGTATTGCACCCGTGCAAAGCTGGGGTGGGTTAGTTCCCTTAAAAGTAGACATTAGTTTGTTTTCGACATATTTAATATTACATTGGTTATGTTATGCACAAATTAATGTGTATTGATCTAGGATAATATAGGTTTCTATATATAAAAGTATAGATCCAACGGTATATAGTTCAGATACTCGAGTATCCTAGCTAGGCTGATTCAATACCTTGTGTTAAGGATAAACAGTCCTCTCCGAAAAACCTATATTAATATTATAAATTTGGACGTAACTCTGTCTGTCTGTCGTTCTTTCACGACCAATACATTGAAACGAAATTGGTGCGAAATACAACGTCAATGTGCCACCAACTTTGGGAACTAAGATGTTATGTCCGTTGTGCCTGTAGTTACACTGGCTCACTCATCCTTCAAACCTCAACATATTTATAATTAATAATAATCGAATTAAACCATAACGATCGCCTCGGTGTTTACAAAACATACTTATTACAAATGAAATAGAAAATTATTGTTATGTGTTATTTTTGTATTTGTGTTTGTGTGCGTATACTATGTATGTATGTATGTGTGTGTGCATATGCATGCGTTTTAGTGTGCATGTAGAGATAATATGAAATAAGATTTGCCAACCAACACACTATAGACTGTTTTTATTGGTGACCTGGGCATTGAACCCACGATTTTTGAAATTATCTTATGATCACTAGCAACAAATCATATCAGAATTGATATCTACAACAACAACAACAACAGCCTGTAAATTCCCACTGCTGGGCTAAAGGCCTCCTTTCCCTTTGAGGAAAAGGTTTGGAACATATACCACCACGCTGATCCAATGCGGGTTGGTGGAATACGCATGTGGCAGATTTTCTATGAAATTTGTCACATGCAGGTTTCCTCACGATGTTTTCCTTCACCACTGAGTACGAGATGAATTATAAAGACAAATTAACCACATGACACAGCGGTGCTTGCCTGGGTTTGTACCCGCAATCATCGGTTGAGATGCACGCGTTCTAACCACTGGGCCATCTCGACTCGAATTGATACCTATGTATATTTTATTGAGACTAAATTAAATTTATTTCCTCTTAATCTTCTAACAGATAATAATATATTATATTTGAATAATTTAAAACACTAGTCCGGAGGTCATCTCATTTCCAAGGTTTGCACTCAACTAAGAATTCATTAGTTTTGTAATATCCTTTAGCACAAAACGTTATTTAAAGTTTTTTAATTTACGATGGAGTATTTAACGTTTTCTGGGATCCTGTTGTATAAGCGTTATGACCTACAAAAGTGTTATTAACCCTGTGTGGAAAAATTTTTGATATTTTTGCGTCGTTATTTTCTGTTTCATTTATTTTTTGTGCCTAGATTTCCCGTATCTCTAGTCTTTAAGGAATACAAAAATTGGTACTAATATTGGGTACATTAAACCAAGAGTAACTAAGGAGTTTTTTGCCGGTTTCTCTCGGTAGAATCTACTTTCCGAACCAATGGTAGCTTCACTTAACATAGTTTTTAAATGATGATTTAAAGGTTCTTGTAAAAGCCTACTTAAAAAAGCATATTTTGATTTAGATTTTTTTGATTTTTTACAATATCTTAAATTACATTGAACTATGGAAATAGCTAAGATACACTATTTATTTGTCCCATTTACTGTCGAAATACATGGCCCTTGGAGTAGTGGTGCAAAAAGCTTCATCAAAAATAGAACACCTCGCCTCAGTCATGATTTGTACAGTATCTATTTTTCATTTTTATTGGTAAGTAGTTAAGGCCTTATTGTTAATAGGTATTTGTTATGTAAATATAGTTCATAATATTGTAATATATATAATACAACCGAATTGAGGAGTCCTTTCTTTTTTTTTTGTAGTCGGTTAATAACTTTCGAGTCCAGACAAGTTTGGATATTCGCGTACTTGGTCAAATTATAATTGGTTTTACCGTTAAAGGATCAAAATCGTTTAGCAAACCGAACATGCACCGTTAAACATTTAGCATGTAATATATGCTTTTATGTATGTTTTATCTTAAGCTACTATGTTTTGATAGTTCATATAAACTAGTGTTCGAAATTTGACTATGAAATCAGTTTTGAATATTTGAGGAAATCAGGCCAATAAAAAGTAGAAAATATTTTTTACTTTTTTTCCGGTGTCATTACAAGTATCATATGTCATACTTCCTAAATTCTTATTCTTACTTTCTACATCTTACTCCTAAAGTAAGGTAGAGTTCTTGCTCTATTAACAGTAATGGTTAATATTTCTTACAACGATAATGTCTCTAGGTGGTGGTGACCACTTACAAACACTTACCAAATAAAAAAAAACTATTTTGATAACATCAGAGTTGCATAACATTTACTAAATTCGAATATTAGCAGATAGAGCCATACTAAAGAATCCAGAACCCCAAAAAGACATATAACAAATCTTCAAGGGCACATCCTGAAACAATATAGATGCTCACCAAAAAAAAAACAAATTATAAAAACATTCCGAATTTTATACTAAAACACAAACGTATCTATTTACATATACCTGTCCATCATCATCCTCCTGCTCTCATCCCAATTTTATTTGGGGTCGGCGCAGCATGTTTTCCTTCCATACGTCATCTCACAAGTAACATTCTTTCTAACCATATCGTCTTTCACACAATCCATCCATCGTTTCCTTGGTCGTCCTCTACATCTATATCCATCCACATCCATTCTCAAGGCCTTTATCACAATACCACATCCTGTATATACTGAAATTCTATAATATTTGCACGAGAAAAAACCTCCCATTAACAAGCCTAGTATATTTTTCATCAGTGCTTTTAAAACATCTTGAATTCAGGAATACGTTATTGCGTAGTATTTAAAACAGAGGTCAAGCGTTTCGAATAAAACGCAACAAGAATAAAAAATATTGCTCGCCATAACAAGTGCATTATGGAAAAAACCAAAAATGATTCTGAACCGTGGATATAAAACCTCACCTTCACGGTGCGCGTTTATAAAATAAACTGTTATTTTTTTGTTATTATTTATTAAAGTCGGCTTGGCTAGTGGAGTACCTGGTGGTAAGTTGTTATCAATGATTGGATATTGGTAATTATATATATTGACTAGTCCTTACATACGTGAGCTGGGATGGCCCAGTGGTTAGACCGCGTGCATCTTAACCGATGATTTCGGGTTCAAACCCAGGCAAGCACTACTATGTATATGTGCTTAATTGTGTTTATAATTCATCTCGTGCTCGGCGGTGAAGGAAAACATCGTGAGGAAACCTGCATGTGTCTAATTTCATTGAAATTCTGCCACATGTGTATTCCAGCAACCCACATTGGAACAGCGTGGTGGAATATGTTCCAAACCCTCTCCTTAATGGAAGAGGAGGCCTTATCTCAGCAGTGGGAAATTTACAGGCTGTTACTTACGTAACCAAGTAATTTAAGGCCTACATTTAAATTACCTCACTCACCCTTAAAATCCGATCACTAAGATAAAGCACTATTTAAAGTTATGATTGGTAACAAGTGTAACTATTACATATGCGTATCAAAATAATGTATGCAAGTATGTAATAATATGTTGTTTATAATTATTATTCCTATATATTATATTCTTATGTGTATATTGTTGGGAAGTGTAGACTATTATTATACTTTAGTATAAATATTATTATATTAAAGTCTTTATCTGTTTTCTTTATCTATTTCTTCACTTACCTGTTCTCGTCTTAAGCTCCTATCACCAAAGGTTGTCTGTGAGAGATCGCTATAAGCGATAAGATCGCCTTTGCGCACAATTTATCCAATATTCTGTGTTTCCCTTATTGCATGGATTGTGCAATAAAGTATTTTAAATTAAATAAAAATAAAATAAAGTATGCGATACCAGTCCAGGCGGGCTTGTAATTTCATTTACCAAATCAAATCAAATGTACTTTATTCAAGTAGGCCTTTACAAGCACTTTTGAAACTCAGTAGTAACTTTTTCAAATTATTATATATGTGTGAATTATGAAATACTACAAACAAAATTATATTTTAAAAAAATAACCTTCGAAATGATATTTTTATAAAATAAATTGTTACATAAATATATAATTTTAAAATTAAGTATTCCGTAATTTATTATTTTTAGCAGAACTAGTTTTTGTTTGTGCAATTTCCACGAAATTCTTTTTTAATTTTAGCTTTAGCTAGCTTAGTGTTGCAGTGTTCTTCGGAGCACGGTTTGACCACTCACTAACACAAATATTAGTGAACCCGTGACCGTTAACGCAGCGGTTACACGACCACTGCGCTAATTATGAATAACTGTATACCGTTTGAGCGAAAATGGCCCAGTGGTTAGAACGCGTTCATCTTAACCGATTATTTCGGGTTCAAACCCAGGCAAGCGTCATTGAATATTCATGTGCTTAATTTGTGTTTATGATTTATCTCGTGCTTGGCGGTGAAGGAAAACTACATGTGTCTAATTCCATAGATATACTGCCACATGTGTATTCCATCTCCTCAAAGGGAGAGGAGGCCTTAGCCCAGAAGTGGGAAATTTACGGGCTGTTGTTGTTGTTGTTTCGCTATCACGCTTTCTATCCACTGGGCCATCTCTGCTCTTTTATTCCTATAAATTAAGAATATTCAAGTGTTAAGTTCTTTATTTCGAGTAAATTATAAAGAGTATAATGTACAGTATCCTTTAAGTAATTACACTAAATAAGGTTAAAGCAAAGACACTAGAAAATGTATACAATTATGTACACATTTAATGTTTTCGGTTAAAGTTATAAAAGATAGCGACATAATAATATTCGTGCAAAAATTGCAATATCAGTATTTCGCGTTCATGAGCAAACCTGTTTGCGCAATTATCACTTTGCGTATAATTGATCAGAAGTGGTGTTACTAATATATACATATATACGGCGTTGCCCGGGTGCCGTACTGATACTAAATATACTACAGAATATGTTTATTTACGACATCAGATTAGAAACTTCTAAATTAATCAATGTTTCTTTACTGTATAGGTGGTTTCTTAAAATAAAACACTATCAAAATCCGTTGCGTAATTTTAAAGAACTAAGTATACACAGGGAAAGAAAGCGACTTTGTTTTATTTATACTATGTTATGATAATCAAAATAATATTAACAATTAACAGTAAACAAATAATAGTTGACAAACTTAATTTGGCAAGAGTTAATGATTAATTAGTAATGCCTTGCCGATGCCTTACCTTGTAAATAACCTCTTGTTTTTATTCTTCCTACATATAAATACGATTGTAGCTATATACTTGTACCACACTATGCATATCTTTATATATAATAACAGTGATCATAGTGTCGACTCGCTTCCGGTCTGAAATAACTATATAGGTATATACTCGACTTTAGAGTTTGTCATTTATACACCAATTATATGACTATTAGGAGCAAAATAAACCACGCTCAAAAAACAGGATAATTGTGTCTTGCTAACTGCCTCGTTGGTTGTGATATAAAACTACAGATGTTGAAGTAAAAAAAAAAGTATTAAAGTAACAGCCTTTAAATTTCCCACTGTTGGGTTCAGGCTTCCTCTTCCAAGGAGAGGGTAAGGAACATGTTCCACCACGCTGTTCCAATGCGGGTTGATGGAAGATGTTGACGTGCTAGTTTCAAACTACTGATGGGTTTATCTGGAGAGGAATTATCTGTAACAGTTTGGAGTAAGGTAGTTGAAAGCGTATACCCTTAGGAAGAACTTAAAGTTACAATCAAGCACTAAATTTTCATGTGTTTAATTTGTGTTTATAATTAATCGAGTTAGTGAAGGAAAATATCGTGAGGAAACCGAGTGTCTATTTTCATCGTAATTCTGGAGAAGATGGTCCTAACTTTCCTATTTAAGTAAGAGGCTTTGCCCAGCAGTGAGAAATTTACAGACTGGAAGGTGCTCCACAAAATGCAGCATGTAGGATTCCAATTGCTATTCATTCATCGACATACATATAAATGTATAGTACGACATAACTCACATGTAGCATCGGCAAAATTCGATCACATCCGAACTAAGTACGCTATCCCAAATTATCATTCATTTCTTATGTGAATATGATCTTTACGCAAACGTAATAACCTGTAATATCATATGACCTAATATAATTGTCAATTTGACGCGTCGATTTACAAGCACTCGCTTTCTCAGGTTGAACTGACACGAGAATCTATAGCAACGAAAAGCGTCGAATGGCGCGATAGGGAGCTATTTCTATTGGTTGTGTGAAACTATACTACATCTAAGTTGTGTCATACTATACGTGACCAGCTTATTTCCTTTTAAGTCCAGCTGACTTTCAAGCAACGCTAGTATGATTCGTTTGCAGATTATGCATAGTCAACTATAAGTCACATTAATTAGCATCGTAATTATATGTGACGACGTTAAGTGTCAAGCAACGTGATATGCAAAGTCGGAGCTGATATTCTATCAGAACTCACTTCGTATCTCACTCGTGAAGAGTTACAAGTTATATTTTTTTTTATGATATAGGTTGGCGTACGCGCATATGGGCCACCTGATGGTAAGTGGACTAAGTGCTCACCATCACCCATAGACAATGACGCTGTAAGAAGTATTAACTATTCCTTACATCGTCAATGTGCCACCAACCTTGGGAACTAAGATGTTATGTCCCTTGTGCCTGTAGTTACACTGGCTCACTCACCCTTCAAACCGGAACACACAATACTGAGTGCTGTTATTTGGCGGTAGAATAACTGGTGATTGGGTGGTACCTACCCAGACGGGCTTACACAAAGTCCTACCATGAGTTATATTGAAATAAGTGACGTCTGGAGGACTTACCCTCTATGGTACAAATAGGGTGAAAAATCAACGGTACTCTCGTTTTCGGCGGATGTCACGGGATCTATCTATCTATATCTGAATCCTGTTCAACTTGATTGCTAGTTACACGTACGAGGCGTATAAGACCTCGCATTGAACTTGTTATCTCTTCAGAAGTATAATTTATATTATTTTATAAAGAAATATGTCATAGAAAAATCCCTCAGAATATTTTAATATTTCACGATCGTGTTCTACGCTGAGTTTGAAGTCTGTTCTCATAGAATAGTTATACGTGTAGTTAAATGCATAATTACGGACAAACCAATTAAGATTTTTCTTTTTTAATTACAGCATGTCGTTTGTGTCTTAGAAATAAAGCAAGTCATAATATCTTTAGCGATAAAAAGACTTATGTTTATGTATATAAAAGAGGTTTTAGTAATTGCCTGTTTCTAGGTGGGAGTTCTTATATTATTCGACAACAGCCTGTAAATTTCCCACTGCTGGGCTAAGGCCTAATCTCCCTTAAAGGAGGTTTGGAACATATTCTAGCACGCTGTTCCAATTCGGGTTGGTGGAATACACATGTGGCAGGCCTCCTCTTCCATTAAGGAGAGAGTTTGGAATATGTTCCAACTGCTGAGATAGCCCAGTGGTTAGAACGGGTGCATCTTAACCGATGATTACAAGTTCAAACCCAGACAAGCACCACTATATATTTGTGTTTATAATTCATCTCGTACTCGACGGCGAAGGAAAACATCGTGAGGAAACCTGCATGTGTCTAATTTCATCGAAAATCTGTCACATGTGCATTCCACCAACCCGCATTGGAACAGCGTGGTGGAATATGTTCCAAACTCTCTCCTTAATGGAAGAGGAGGCGTTATCTCAGCAGTGGGAAATGTACAGGCTGTTACTTTACTTTACTTTATACAACAGACATTATATCTTTTTTATAGATAACTAGTTATCGCCCGCGGCTTCTCTCTTTAGGGTGTTGCTTGTCACGTGTCAAGCAAAAAAGTAGCCTTCCTTGGAGTTTAAGTTTGCTTCACACCAAATATCATCAAATTCGGTTCAGCGGTTGGTGAAAGAACGACAGATAGACTATACTTTCACACATATAATATTAATATAGATGTATAGTACGACACAACTTAGATGTCGCATCGGCAAAATTCGTAAAACCGATCACATCCGAATTGTACATTGTTGTTGTAAAGTACGCTATATCAAATTATCAATATTTATTTCTCATGCGAATATGATCTTTGCACAAACGTAATAACTTGTAATATCATATGACCTAATATATTCGTCAATTTGACGCGTCGATTTACATGCACTTGCTTTCTCTGACGCGCGAATCTATAGCGACGAATAGCGTCGAATGGCGCGATAGGGAGCTATTTCTATTGATTTTGTAAATCGGCAGTAATCGGTTTTATTATCATTCCATTGCATTTTCCTATGCTACATCTAATTTGTGTCTTACTATACGGGACTATTTATGCAAGCGTGCAGTTTTGACCCGTTTTTGTTTTTTGTGTAATTTATATAAATATGTCCAGCAAATTTAAATACTTTCATAAGAATACGTCATTGTGATGGCGGAAAAGGCATGCAGGTTACAGCCATTAAAACATATAAACGTATGTAGCGTAATAAAATTTACGTAAAATATTTTATTTGTCTCATTTTTCTTATTTAAATATTCAATTTAATTAAATTAAGTACAGATCACTGAGAAAATGCACCCAACAATTGAATGTTCACAGATTAAATAAAAAATGCGAGTTGAATTTAAATATACTGTATTCCATTTTTAATTTTAATTTAGGTATCAGTCATGTCTTTAAATTTTTTTTTTTTAACAATGGCTTGTATTTTTAAGGTTACACAGATTGAAATTGGACTGAAAGTCTTGAAAAACTTTTATCTGTGGACATGTTAGTGTACTGTAATTATTATAAGTATGTTATATAGTTAGTTATCCTTCATCGACACCCATAGTAACCAAATATAGTTTTGCTCTAAGGAACCACAAACCTCAGTATTTGATACAAATTTTAACTTAATACATGATAACAAGACTTATAACTGACATTCAGTCAGACGAACAGACAACAACAACAACAACAACAACAGCCTGTAAATTCCCACTGCTGGGCTAAAGGCCTCCTCTCCCTTTGAGGAGAAGGTTTTGGAACATATTCCACCACGCTGTTCCAATGCGGGTTGGTGGAATACACATGTGGCAGAATTTTTATGAAATTTGTCACATGCAGGTTTCCTCACGATGTTTTCCTTCACCGCTGAGCACGAGATGAATTGTAAAGACAAATTAAGCACATGAATCAGCGGTGCTTGCCTGGGTTTGAACCCGCAATCATCGCTTAAGATGCACGCGTTCTAACCACTGGGCCATCTCGACTCTCCCAGACGACGAACAGACGACAGACAAAAAAGATGATCTTATTAAAGACTTTAAAAAACAGAAAAACACAAAGGAGGCTTTATAACAGAAAACTTTCGTCCTTCTCTGAATTAAAAAAAAAGTGCAGAGAAATTATTAATCTGTAATATATTATAAATGCCAATGTATGTTCGTTTCTTTTGTTAACTAATAAATATGTGATAATGATATTTTTCTACACCAGTCTTTTATTAGCAGCTGAACTAAGGCCTTCATTCCCTTTTGAGAAGGGTTGGAGCCTACTTCACCACAGAGCTTCAATGGATACACTTCCGACAGAATTTATTTGAAATTAGACACATGCAGGTTTCCTCATGATGTTTTCCTTTATCACCGAACACGGGATGAATTATAAACATACATTTCGCACTCGAAATTCGAATTCAGTGGTGCTTGCCTGGGTTTACCCGCAATCATTGGTTAATACACGAGGTAGCCACCGGGTCATCTCGGCTCTTATTTTGCTATGGAAAAAGACAAAGGATATCTACACCTCCCCCACACGTGGGCGCACAGTTGTCAAATTCTCTTAAGGATAATATGACTTGTCAATGAAACCTTTTTGGATATAAATACCTAGGTAGAATGTCGACTGTCTAAGATTATATACGTATGGAATGCGATGTAAAAATTATTTAAATTAGAGACAATTCGATTGTTTCGTCCGTCCTCGTGATAAACTATTTGGACTCACGCCAATGCGTGACTAAGCCTTTGTTTGCCTTTACACTTGACCTTCACTGATAACTGACTAATGTCAGGAAAGTACACGGAAAGTTTGAGATACAATGTTTAATAAATTAAAATATTTATCGGCTGAATGCATCAATACCTTGCGGCGTTGTTTTAAAAAAGCGCGCGATCACCTCTCAAAGAGCGTCTGTCAAATTTTTGGCGGGAATTTTTTTAACGGGTAAAATTATTATTCATTTAAATTTATGTAATTGTTAATTGATATTTGTTATAGTAAAGATAAATATTTATTTGTATATATTTTTCTGTAATACTAAATAATATTATTACTCGGTATAGACAATACAGATAATAAATAAATGGATATCGAAAATTGACAAAAGTAAATGTCCTAATGTCAGGTTGAGGTATCTTAGTTCTTATTCCACCATGTTAATTCAATGCTAGTCGATGCAAACATATGTATCAGATTTTCGTTCGACATATATTTTCTCACGACAATTTTTCATTCACCATGGAGCACGAGATTATTTAATTAAAGACATGAAAAATTAGAGGTGCATGTCCGGGTTTGAACTCGCATTTTACGATTAAGATTCACGACAACTTTTTTTTTTTAAACATGTAGTATTTTCATCCTTGCACATTTTTTTTTTATAAAATTAATTTTATATATGTGATTTTTTAATCTGTCATTGGTTAAAATATCTCAGGCTAAATTTATTATAGCATTAGTTTAGTTCGGCTGATTATAAATAAAACTAATTTAATTTAAATATAAATGCAGTTACAGAATAACATTTAAAGAGGCAAAGAACCGCGACTAAGATGATAAGAAAATTTAATTATTCAAAATACGAACGACCCAAAGAGTCTTATGATTTTTTTTATTTTATCTTGGCAAACATTTTTGCCAAGATTATTATGCTTATTAGTTCAAGGAATCAAGACAGTTTATACTGTTGTAGAGATCTCTTAGTCAGTGAGACCTAACTGTAATCTTTACGCAAAATGATGTATATTTAAAAAAAATGATTTAATTTTGATAGAAATTGATAATAAATTATTTTATAGCGAATAGCTATCTTAGTGTCGTTTAAATATAATTAATATAAAAAAAAACAAAAGATTGGTTTTGTGTGTATATACATATACAGTATTGTTGTGTTCCTCTTTGAAGGGTGAGTGAGCCAGTGTAACTACAGGCACAAGGGACATAACATCTTAGTTCCCAAGGTTGGTGGCGCAGTGACGATGTAAGGAATAGTTAATATTTCTCACAGCGTCATTGTCTATGGGTGATGGTGACCACTTACCATCAGGTGGCCCATATGCTCGTCCGCCAACCTATACCATAAAAAAAAATACATGTTTAAATTTAAGTTTTGACAATAAGTAGAATTCATTAATTTCTTTTACATGTTCAATGAGCGTTATGAATCATGCACTTTTGGATTTTCCAAAATGTAATAAATATTAAAAATGACGATTTAAAATACAATAAAGAAGATTGCAAACGTATATATACACAATGTTGTAAAGAAATGTTGTTGGGACATACGAGCTATGACATTAAGAGGGCAATGAACTCAGAATCAAATACATTTTTATGCTGACCGTGTCCTAATCTTTATGACGCTCTTTATCAATTAATTGTTTCATTTTTATTTATTTATTTTCATGCCAGTCTGGCGCCTTCGGTCCTTTAATTAATTTTAATATATACCACGTTATTTATTATATATTTTATTAATAAAAAATGATATAAGGATAGATTTAATGAATTAAGATATTTTCTTCTAATGAAGTTGAACAGATATTAATAATTGCAAATAAGAGCTTCGCTGAATATATGGTGTCAATGCTGGGTTTGGCAAGCCCAAAATCAGAATATACTTTATTCGAGTAGGCTTTATTTTAGCACTTATGAATCGTCATTTATCAAACTATAGTAAGTGAAAGATTTTAAATTAACCATAATGAACTGAGATGGCCCAGTATGAGCTGAGATGGCCCAGTGGTTAGAACGCGTGCATCTTAACCGATTATTGCGGGTTCAAACCCAGGCAAGCACCACTATATATATGTGCTTAATTTGTGTTTATAATTCATCTCGTGCTCGGTGGTGAAAGAAAAACAACATGAGAAAACCTGCATGTGTCTAATTTCATCGAAATTCTGCCACATGTGCATTCCACCAACCCGCATTGGAACAGCGTGGTGGAATATGTTCTAAACCCTCTCCTTAATGGCAGAGGAGGCCTTATCCCAGCAGTGGGAAATTTACAGGCTGTTACTTTACTTTACTTTTTAAATGAACATGGTTATTTTATTATTAAAGTTATTAATTTCGGGATATTTATCATGTTTTTTATTTTTGTTTGGTGGAGCTCGATATTTCGACATTGTCTACGAATGTCTTGTTCACAAGAGCCTCGTGTCCCGAAACTAATAACTTTAATTATAGTAAGTGAAATTATCACCGATTAGAATTTCAGATTCTACCGAGAAGAACCGGAAATAAACTCAGAACTTACTTTTTCAACATTTAAAATACATAGTTGTGTTAGTTAAATACAATTATATATGTATGTAGTATATCCTAACTGGAAGTTAACAAATAAGAAAGACCTACCAGCATGTATAAATATATTTCTTGTCCGATTTTGAATCGTAATCCTACCGGCTATTTCAGTACTCTAAAATTGATTAATAAAAACTAATTATGCAGTTATGTACATTAGCTCGTATATTCACGGAGCATAACCGGGTGACATACATAGCGCGAGATCGGTTAGTGATGAAAGTGTTATATAATCTTAGTCACACGTAACACTGTTTAATTAGTCTGATAAGTGCAAGACGATTCCTGAGATAACGACGGATTCGTAAAATACATCAGCCTGTACAAATGTACAGGCTGATGTATTTTACGAATCCGCCTTAGCCCAGCTGTGGGAAATCCCACAGCTGGACTAAGGCTTTGAAGAAGGTTTGGATATTACACCATGCTATTCCAATGCGGGCTGGTGGAATACACATGTGGCAGAATTTCTTTGAAATTTGTCACATGCAGGTTTCCTCACGATGTTTTTCTTCACCGTCGAGCACGACATGAATTACAAACACAAATTAAGCACATGAAAATTCAGCGCAATCATCGGTTTAGATGCACGCGTTCTAACCAATGGGCTATTTCGACTCCGTAATAATACAATAATGTCTATTAAATACTGGGGATGTTATGGTTATGAGACATTTCGGATCTGCGGTGTCATTCTGTTATTCACTTCGCATCTCATTCCTTCTCGTCCAATATTGCCTTCAGAAATCATAATCATCACTACATATTATAAAAGAAAATCCCCCAGCCGCGTCTATCTCTCTATATGTTCGCGATTAACTCCGAAACTACTGAACGGATTTTCATGCGGTTTTCACTAATAAGCAGACGGATTCATAAGGAAGGTGTAGGTATATAATTTAATAAAGGTTTTTGTGTAAATAAGTTGAAATAGAACGACATTTGTTAAATATGTCGGATTTAAAGTATAGTAAACATTTGTTAGATTATTTTTTGTTTAAAACCTGTCACCGGTTTGGAATATAGATATTGAGATTTAGACAAAAAATATTTTCTTACAATTAAATTGCAGGAAAAGGATTTTTGGCTAAATTAAATACTTGTGGAATTTCAGGCAAGATAAATTACATACATATATAATTGTAATTAACTAACATGACTGTATTTTTAAATGGCTAAAAAGAGTAACTACTGAGTTTGTTGCCGGTTCTTTTCGGTAGAATCTATTTTCCGAAGCGGTGGTAGCTTCACTTAAAGATTTTAAAAACATTATTAACGATATTTTATTATTCTTAAATTGACATGCATTAAAAGAAATTGCACGCTCTTAGAACTTTCAAAATTTTTTGAGAACTAGTAATCGCCAGCGATTTCGGACGCGTTTTAGCATGTTAGTTGTCATGTATTAGACAAAAAATATAGCATGTAGTATGTCCGTTCCTGGAGTTCAAGTTTCATACCAAATTTCATATAATTCGGTTCAGTTCGGTGACCCTTCTCGTACTATATTAAAGAGCCTGTGAGTTGAGTCTGTGACTCCCCAGACATTTATTCGTTTGAGAAGACTAACTCTCCGTTTAAAAAAAGACACAAATTTGAAATATTCTATACAAATTATAAATCGTGTAACCACAAAAATACAAATAAGAAATCAACATTAACAATGGATACTACATGAATAATAATTATTGTGAATTTTAAAAGTAACATGATCTTCTGTCATTATCATTATCACTACATATTATGAAACAAAGTCGCTTGCCGTTGTCTGTTACTATGCATGCTTAGATCTTTAAAAATTTCACAACGGTTTTTTATTTGGTCTGAGTAGGTACCATCCACTCATCAGATATTCGTCCTCCAAACAACAGTACTTGGTACTGATGTGTTCGTTTCGGTTTGAAGGGTGAAAGAGCCAGTAACTACAGGCACAAGGGTAACATATTAGTTGCCAAGGTTGGTGTATCATTGGCGATGAAACTAATGGTTAATGTTTCTTACAGCGCTATTGTCTATGGGCGGTGACCAATTACCATCAGGTGGCCCATATGATCGTCCGCCAAGCGATTACATAAAAAAAGAGAAATACTGACAGTTTTAGAAGTGCGAAGCCGAGTCGGGTCGCTTGTGCCTGTAGTTACACTGGCTCATTAATCCTTCAAACAGGAACAAAACCATGCTAAAGTATTGGTATTGAGTATCTAAGTGATGGTACCACACGCTATACACCAAAATATAAAATTGTGTAGGTACTGCAGTGTAGGAGGTTCACGTAGCACTAGCGCGCACTGATGATTTTTGTCACGGTGACTGTTTCGTCACTCTTGTCATGTCCGTGAATATGTACAGATGCAGACACAAATGTCACCCAATTGTCACGTAGTAACGTGCGCGCACCTCCATACTTCACGGACTTGACAAGAGTGACGAAACAGTCACCGTGACAAAAGTTACCAGTGCGCGCTAGTTCTTAAAGTCAAACTCCTATCAACAAGGATTTATGATGGAAATCATGAATTAAATTTGAATATTAAAAAAAAATATAAAAATATTTCGAATAGATAAAAAAATTTGAATTAAGAATTCGCGTCATCCTTCGTTTTAGTCACATCAAATTTTATTAACGAGAATTTTAATCTTTGCATATATCATTGACTAAATGAAGCATAATCTGAGAACGTGTTTTATTTTTTTTTATATCCCGGAAATACAGACTCTTTAACCACCAAGAACCACCGGTAAACATCCATTGTGTAAAAAATATCACAGCTTGTTTTTTTTTTTAAGAAAATGAATACAATCGTAATCGTACAGTACAAAACAATGGTATGTGATAAAAAATTGTTTTGACGACGATCTGTCTTGAAGACGACATTGTTGAGATTTGACATTTCTTAATGTACAGTCAGAGTAAGAAAACCTTCGTTAGTTTTCATATTTTCAAATACTCGGCGGTAGGGCTTTGTGCAAGCCCGTCTGGGTAGTCACTTCACTTATCAGTTATTCTACCGCCAAATAACAGTACTCAGTATTGTTGTGTTCGAGTTTGAAGGGTGAGTGAGCCAGTGTACAGGCACAAGGGACATAACATATTGGTTCCCAAGGCTGGTGGTACATTGACGATGTAAGGTATAGTTAATATTTCTTACAGCGTCATTGTCTGTGGGTGATGGTGACCATTTATCATCAGGTGGCCCATATGCTCGTCCACCAACCTATACCATAAAAAAGTCTTAAGCTATTAGTACCTTTTGAATCTAAACATCAACATTGCGACGCAATATGTCGCTCTCGATCGGTAAAGCAGATTATTGCTCATACTGAGCACACGAAAATAGATCTTAAGGTGACGAACCTTTTCTTACCCCGACTGTACATTCAATTACAGAGTTTTATTTGGCGGACATTTTGACAACGAGGTATTGACCCTACAGTACATCCCTGTGATTATTAAAAGTTTTAAGCCCTCAAAAACATTTTAAATTTCGAACAACTTCGGAACAGATCTTCAATGTCTTATCAGATATGTCTTGATGAACTCAATTTGGCTGAGCCGAGCCGAGATGGCCCAGTGGTTAGAACGCGTGCATCTTAACCGATGATTGCAGGTTCAAACCCAGACAAGCACCTCTAAGTGTATACTCTTTTGTAACATCTATAATTCAAAATGATGTTAGTTAAATACAATTAATTATTTTTTTTCAAAAATTCCAATATTTTGGCTCTTGGAGTAGTGATGTAAAAACCTTCATAAAAAGTATAACACCTCGCCTTATTACAAGCACAGGATGTTTCGTTTCTTACCCAGAGAATCAGAATTTAGATTAAACGGGGAAATGTTGCTATCATTCTTGCTACTATTTTTAATTCATATTTATATATATTTAAGGAATTAATGTAAAATATATTTATATAACATATAAACTTGAAAGACAATCAATTAAATTGATTAAATTATTATTTATACAGTTCCTTTTAAATTTGAAACAATATAATTAATCATCTGTGTATAGGGTTGCCAGGTCGCTGAATCTAGTAACCGGACAGACCAGCTAGTTAAATCGGACAATCAATACTAATGAAGATTTTGTGTCTGTATTAATTTGTACGATAAAAAAAATTAAACTCTCACTAAATGTAAATGTACAGTAACAGTAACAGTCTGTAAATTTTCCACTGCTGGGCTAAGTCCTCCTCTTCCAGTAAGGAGATGGTTTGGAACATATTCCTCCACGCTGTTCCAAAGTGGGTTGGTTGGCACACGTGGCAGAATTTCGATGAAATTAGACACACGCAGGTTTCCTCACGATGTTTTCTTTCACCACCGAGCACGAGATGAATTATAAACACAAATTAAGCACATATATATAGTGGTGCTTGCCTGGGTTTGAACCCTAAGTCATCGGTTAAGATGCACGCGTTCTTACCATTGGGCCATTTCAGCTCAATGTAAATAAAATCGTATGTAATTCATTTGCAAAATATATAAATCAATTAAAAAAGCCAGATTTTTTTTCCGGACACCCAATAGGCAAGCCTATATCCGGTTTTATCTGGACGCCTGGCAACCCTGTGCGTATAAAATTTAAATTAAATCATCAAAAAGCTTATTTCCAAGGTTTTATATATTTATAACATAAAATTTTGTTCATGACAAATTTTAAATTATTTATGGTATACGTAATCGTCTGAGTTATTTTCCGCGATATATTTTTGAATGTTAATATGTTTTTGAATTTATGATTTCATTTGAATATTCAATTATTATTTATTTTCACATATTTATTATTAATAGTCCCCCTTAAGAACATCCTCGTTTACAGTTTGACCCCTTTATTGTAATTGATCATTTTTTAACTATTAATAAATATCTAATATTTTTTTAATTTTGATATGAGACTCGAAACCCGATCCCATACATTATAGTCATTTATGTTGGAGCTACTTTAATAAATTGATTTTTTATTTAGTAACTTATGTATGTTTTTAATTAGACTGGCTAATTGTGAATCTGAAGGTGAAGTGTCACTGAAATATTAACTTCCTATAAATCACAAATGCACCACCAACGTTGGTTTGGTCTTTGTTGAGATTGAGCGCCGTAGTCAAAATCGATCTGAGTTATATTATTTCCAATTAAAAATCTCTTAGCACTGCAATATCTAAAATAAATTTACGTAAATATGCACCTCTTGACTGATTTATGATTGATTCGTTCAATGACTTGTTATTTACAGCGTATTGACAATTTTTATAGTAATTTAACTTATTTTGTTAAGATTTCATAGGTCGATAGTATAAAACAAAGTCGCTTACCGCTGTCTGTCCCTATGTATGCTTAGATCTTTCAAATTACGAAACAGGTTTTGACGCGGTTTTTTTATAGAAAGCCATTCGGGAGAAAGATTTTTGTATACAGTACATAGACATAGTAAAGAAACGCTGATAATTTTAGAAGTATGTAATGTGATGTCTTTAATAAAGAAATTATGTAGTATATATTGTAACAGCATTGTACCCGTGCGATGTAAGGAATATATTTTTATTTTATTTTTCTAATTTGCTTTTATTTGTTATATTCTTCAGTACGGTATTTTATCTTTGTTATGTCTTAATTTCAATCATAATATAATATACATATTCAAATTTAATTTTATATATAGTATTAGTTTAGTGATGGATTGAGCGTTCTTTAATAAATAAATACTAAAATAAGACTTAAAACCAAATCCAGGAAATGAGCGAAGCAATATCCTCAACAACCAACAGAGTTCAAGACTATTTATTTGTTTCTTAACTTTTGAATACTGACGACAACAACATCCCGTAAATTTCCCACTGCTGGACTAAGGCCTCATCTCCCTTTGAGGAGAAGGTTATATTCCACCACGTTGTTCTAATGTGGGTAGGTGAAATACACACGTTGCAGAATTTCTATGAAATTAGACACATGTAGGTTTCCTAGGATGTTTTCCTTCCGCCGGAAACAAGATGAATTATAAACACTAATTAAGCTTATGAATATTTGTTTGCTGCTTGCCTGGGTTTGAATTAAACCCGCAATTATCGGTTAAGATGCACGCGTTTTAACCACTGGGCATTCAAACACTCAATTAGCTACAATTATTTTTATCGTATAAGATTCAGTAACATTCAAGTTTTAGGAGATTTAAAGATGTATATATACATAAAAAATGTATCCGTACGATGTATATATAAACACAAATTAAGCACATGAATATTCATTAGTGCTTGCCGGGGTGAACCCGCAATCATCGGTTAAGATGCACGCGTTCTAACCACTGGGCCATTTCGGGTTTGAATAATAAACGATGAATATTTCTCGTTGATCATGATGTTGATGTTGTTTTAAAAACTAGTTTTTACTAAACATTATGTTCACGAATTGATTCATTGGTCACGGTATTTTCTAGAACGTATATATTAATCGCATGGTAGTTTCCAGACACTTGGAATCAGAACTAGAATGGGCTTTGTGCAAGCCCGTCTGGGTAGGTACCACCCACTCATCAGTTATTCTATCGCCAAACAACAGTACTCAGTATTGTTGTGTTCCGGTTTGAAGGGTGAGTGAGCCAGTGTAACTACAGGCACAAGGGACATAGCATCTTAGTTCCTAAGGTTGGTAGCGCATTGACGATGTAAGGAATAGTTTATATTTCTTACAGCGTCATTGTCTATGTGTGATGGTGACCACTTACCATCAGGTGGCTCATATGCTCGTCGGGCGGGCTTGCACAAAGCGCTACCATGCAGTATCGAGAAACGACTTTTTTATTGATAAATATTTAACAAACGATTTCAATTTATTAATTGTTACAGTATATATATATAATATTCCTACTGACTTCAATAATACACAAATAACATTTTTATTACTATTCATTTGCTTTTATTTTTCAATTAATTACCCTCAAATGTTGCCAGTATAATAATTGTTATTTAATATACAACTCAGCGAAAGGATTGTTTTACCTGTTGCTACGACACATATAGTTTTTTTTAATCGATCTGAACGTTTTAATTTTTAATATAACTTAATAATAAGAGCTGAGATGGCCCAGTGGTTAGAACTTGTGCATCTTAACCGATTATTGCGGGTTCAAACCCAGGCAAGCACCACTGTATGTATGTGCTTAATTTGTGTTTAAAAAAATCATCTCGTGCTCAGCGGTGAAGGAAAACATCGTTAGGAAACCTGCATGTGTCAAATTTCAAAGAAATTCTGTCTCATGTGTATTCCACCAACCTGCATTGGAACAGCGTGGTGGAATATGTTCCAACCCCTCTCATTAATGGTAGAGTCCCAGGTAGTAGCCCAGCAGTGGGAAATTTACAGGCTGTTACTTATTTACTTACTAATAATAAACTCGTTTAATTAAATACAGTTATAATTAAGACAATAATACTTAATTAACTATTACGTAATTAATTAATTTAATAAGCGATTTGTCACTTGTTATTTTGCTAGACCCCACGGAATGTGACTTGTGCCTGTATGATTTTTTTTTTATTTTCTTGTATATTGTAAATATTTTTTTTTTTGTCTATATATCTCATAGCTAATCCGGAATATATCGCGACCTTCGCATAAAATATTTGAATTATGTCCTCTGATTGGCATATGACATATAATATGTTGATTCCATATAATGTTATTGTCAATAATATTTTTTTAACATATAAAAACTAGTTAGTCAAAATATGTACGTATTTTTTAAAGAGGTTTTATTAAAGTATTAAAAACATAGACGCCTTATTTAATCATAATAAAAATATTCTTTATTCAAGTAAGCTCATGAAAGCACTTTTAAAACGTAATTACAGTGTAGAATTAACGTGAAGCGTCAAACGGTTCGGAAAGTAGATTCTACCGAGAAGAACCGGGAAGAAACTCAATGGTAAAAATATACATTTAAATTTATATATCAAGTATTTAAATTATCAGAAAATTCACGCTTTTTGACGTCTATAAATTATATTCTTATTTAATAAAAAATATTTATGATGAGATGATTTGAATTTTTAAATATATATTTATATGTAAGTCGAGATTGCCCAGTGGTTAGAACGCGTGCATCTTAACCGATGATTGCGGGTTCAAACACCGCAGGCAAGCACCGCTGATTCACATGGGCGTAGCGAGGTACGGGCAGGGAGGGGCAGCTGCCCCCCCCTGAGCGGGATGCGGGTCGAGCGAGCGAGAGCCGCGAGAGGCGAGGCATTCAATTGACAATTGAATGCCTCGACAATTTCTCGAAATTGACAATTTCTAATTTTTTCACTTGTTTTGAAAATGGATATAAGGAAGTTTTTTAAAGGTAAGTACATAGTCAAATAATTTTCTATAATGTATTAAATAACAGCAAAGAATAATGATGTGGGAGTGTAGATTGAGGAATTACGTGAGTCGAGCGGGCTAGTCGCCGCGCGCGCCAAACAACCCAACGTGACGTGCTATTGTTTTTCTCTCGTGTCCGCGTATTGTGCTTGTGTGGTAGAAAGAGACAGGTTGGATGGCACACACGCATGCGCGATTATCGAAAAATCGACTCGATGCACATCGATTTTTATTTTTTATGCGGATAATTTATGAATGTTATTAGAAACAGATTTGTTTGTTAGAAAGATAATTTGAAGACTCGATTGATGCAGTGATTCGCACGACGGACTTCGGTACCTAGGGTCACGGGTTCCCGCCTCGCATTAGTGCATGTGCATAAAAATGTCTGTTTGTGTTGTTACCATAGACTTAGAATTCGCGCGCTAGTACCGCTATTAGACATACAAAGTGTGAAACGAGAGGTCATTATTAAATGCACGATATACAAGAGAAAAAGAGACAAATAAAATATCAAACGCGCTCATTTTTGTTTACAGCTATAAACTTTTAGCGCCCTGGCGTGATTTCGTATTGCTGATATTTTCTAATATTGAAATAAAACTATTTTTAACGGATTTAAATCGCGTATATTAATTTTTTTTTTTTTTTTTTAAAATTCTTGAGACCTATCAAGAGTAATATTCCTTTACAAACTGCGGGAGTATATAAACTCGAATGTGAGTGTGGTTTATCTTACATAGGCCAAACAAAGAGGAGTATCGGTACTAGGGTCAAAGAACATATAGGAGATGTCAAAAATAGGCGATCTTCAAAGTCTGCAGTCTGTGAACACGCTCTGGATAAACCTAACCATTTTATTCGATTCGATAAACCACAGATCCTCGCTAGAGAACACAGATTCATTCCTAGAATGATACGCGAGGCTATTGAAATTCAAAAACATCCGAACTTCAATAGAGAAGATGGTTGGAGACTTTCTAACACCTGGGATCCACTTATTAAAAATTTAAAATCCCAAATCCAACAGACTGCAAGACCTAAAGATACAGTTAGTGCCTTCTGCGTGCAACCGGAACGTTACTCAAGATACCAATTGAGAAATCGTTGGCGGTAGTTTTAAATAATAATTTCTTTGTACTTCAAATAGACAAATGTCACCTTAGTCTACCCGTGACCACGAACACTGCAAAGTGCTCGAAACGTCGGGATGTTAAAAAATTAATATACGCGATTTAAATCCGTTAAAAATAGTTTTATTTCAATGTGTAATAATCGCGAAAATCTAAGACAACATTTTCTAATATTACATGCAAATCATAAAATTAACAGCAATAAAAGTGTATACTGTTTTAATGATATCGTGTTATGTGAAGATTTGTCTGTATTACAAGAAAATGTAACCCGAAAAATTACATTTATTTTTGCAAAATGCATTCATTTTTTGCCGCACCTACTGGTTTTCTATTGCATACTATTTCTATGGTTGTTACTGATCTGTCTGTGTGTTTTCTATGAATAATAATTACAAGAAAAGTGTATAAGTATCTAAAAAATATAACGTTGTCTAGTACCTACCCATAGCACAAGCTTTAGTTTAGGACTAGCTAGAGGCTTGGTGTGAAATATTATTATAACCTTCTACTGCCGAAAAAAGAGTGTAATGTTTTCGAGTATATGTATGTATGTAAAGTAAGTATGAATGTATGTCTGTTTCTTTGTGGCCTCCTGTAGCCTAAACGGCTTAATGGATTTTGATGTAAGTCGTTAGATTCGTCTTATTCACGGGAGTGTCATAGGATACATTTTATCCTGAAATTCTTACGGGTTTAGGAGATATTCTGTTTAGTGTGCAGTTGTTTTTTTTGTTTTAATAATAAATTCTACTTGTTGTGTATAAAAATCACCATTTTATTTAAAAGCATATGGATTTTTGTTTCAGAGACTTTGAAAAGGAAAAAAGAAGAAACTAGTAGTGAAAGTGATGAAGAAAAGAAGGTCGAAAGTATATCACAGAGTTCACTGGCTCAAGCTGGTTCTTCTAAAGTCGAAATTGTAGAAAATATACCTGAAGATGAAGTAGTTTGTGATAATGATCTAGGCAAATGGGTAGGGCGAACTTCTTTGATGACCACAAGTCAAAAATTGGATATGCTCAATCGTTGTTGGGTACCCCCTAGAAATTACGACTTTGCTAAAGATGCCGAAACTGCTAATCTGAAGCGGAAATTTAATCATAGTTGGTTGCAAACTTATTCACCTTGGCTGGTTTATTCCAAACGTCTAAAAGGTGCGCTGTGTTTATATTGCGTACTATTTCCTCCAAAAATAGTAGCTGGATATTTGGGTTCATTTGTAATTCGACCTTTTTGCCGTTTTAAAAATATACATGAACACTGCGTTAAGCATCTCTCATCACAATATCATAAAAATGCAGTCAACGATGCAAAAAATTTATCGGAGCAAATGCCTGTGGATGTAATGATGAACACGGCTCATCAGACAGAAATAGAGAAAAATAAAAACATACTGGCATCTATAATATCTACAGTTATTTTTTGTGGCACTCATGACTTGCCTTTGAGGGGTAAAGAGAATCATGAAGGTATTTTTGAAGACCTTTTAAATCTAAAAATTGGATCTGGCGATCAAGATTTAAAACAGCACTTAGAACATGGCAAAAAAAATGCCATGTATACTTCCCCACAGATTCAAAACCAAATTATTGATTTGTGCGGCTTGGTCGTAAAGAATGAAATTATACAGGTAGCAAAGAAAGCTTTTGCATATAGTGTCATGGCAGATGAGTCATGTGACATAGCTGGAAGAGAGCAGCTTTCCATTGGAATCCGTTTTTACGACGAAGGCAAAAATATGATCCGAGAAGAATTTCTAGGATTCGTAGAATTGATTGCAATGGATGCTAATACTATAGCGTCAGCAATTGATAAGTTTTTAGAAAACGTAGGACTTGAACCTGATAGGTGCATTGGTCAAGGTTACGATGGGTGTTCTACAATGGCTGGAAGTATTGGGGGCGTTCAAAAAAAACTGAGAGAGAAATATAAAAAAGCCTTATATTTTCATTGTGCAAGTCACAGGCTTAATTTAGTAATAAATGATTTGAATCAAGTGCCAGAAATACGGAACACAATCGGCACGATAAAAGATATAATTAACTTTTTCCGAGAATCTTCTTTAAGGAGGAAATATGTTCCCAATATTCCGGCTTTATGTGAGACACGCTGGTCGCAAAAATATAAGAGTATTGCAATTTTCAACAAACATTTTGAAGAAATTATTAATGGACTTGCAAATATATCTACAGAAGGAAATGCTGCTGCAAGAAAAAGCGCCTATCAGTTACACTGTGCTGCTACTAAATCAGTATTCATTATATGCGTTACATTGATAGCCAAATATTCAAGTATATTGGAACCTGTTGCAAATGCATTACAATCGAAGAATATCGATATGTACACGTGTGTGAATCATATCAAGAGAATTATTTCTGTTATTAGAGATCATCGTGGTAACGCAGACAAAGAGAGTCAGATTATTTTAGACATTTCACGTAGAACTGCAACTGCCATTGGCAGTGATTTGCAAATCCCGCGTATTGTATGTCACCAACAACATAGGTCCAATCACCCAGCTGAGAGTTCATGCGATTTTTGGAAGCGATCAATTATCATTCCTTATTTAGATTCTTTGATATCCGCACTCGACCAGCGTTTTTCTAATGAACATTTACCAGCTTTTAGTTTAATGTCGATACATCCAAGTTCAATGTTAAATATGTCACTGGTTGATTTTAAAGAAAAATCGCAAGATTTCTGCCAGTACTATGATCTTCTTCTTTTTGAGCATGAAGCGGAATTATGGTATAAACTTTGGAAGGATAAAGGTATGGAAAAAGACGCTCTAGAAAAATTAGATTTTATTGATGTATTAAAGGAGGCGGACACTTTCTTCCCGACAACCAAAAAAGCCATACTTATTTTGTTGGCACAACCGTGTACAACAAGTAATATAGAAAGGTCTTTTTCTACCCTGAGACGTATCAAAACGTGGCTGAGGTCTACAATGACCGAAAACCGTTTAAACGGGCTATGTATGTTAAGCGTACACCGGAAAATTGTCCAAGAAAAAAAAGATGAAATTGTAAGAGAAGTTTTTAATAAATTTTGTGAAGAACCGCGCAGATTACTCTTCAAATAATAAAGCTGTTTCTTATTGTTATATTTGTTTTTAATGTTTACCTCACCTCCACCACCAATGTTAGATACTCATATGTTAAAAATCACGATTAAAACAATGTAGTATGGGATTTTGCTAATCTGCCCCCCCCTGTATAGAATCCTGGCTACGCCCTTGCTGATTCATGTGCTTAATTTGTCTTTATAATTCATCTCGTGCTCAGCGGTGAAGGAAAACATCGTGAGGAAACCCGCATGTGACAAATTCCATAGAAATTCTGCCACATGTGTATTCCACCAACCCGCATTGGAACAGCGTGGTGGAATATGTTCCAAACCTCCTCCTCAAAGGGAGAGGAGACCTTTAGCCCAGCAGTGGGAATTTACAGGCTGTTGTTGTTATATGTAGCTTTAAAATGTTTTGATATGAATAATACCTCGTCCCAGGAAGGATGTGTTGACCTTACGAAGTTTGAACTCGTATTTTAACCTTACCTCTTGTAACTACACTAGCGACCCGACCCGGCTTCCCACGTGTGCAATGCTGATAAATATAGTAGAGAATGTCTAAATTATCAGTGTTTCTCTACTATATTGTACAAGAACTGTATACAAAAATCATCCCATCCCATCCCATTATTGATTCGATCAATCGATCTATTAAAAAAACTGCATCAAAATCCGTTGCGTATTTTTAAAGATCTAAGCACACATATGGACAGAGAGCGATAATCGACTATGTTTCATAATATGTTATGATAACTAGCCGAACCTGCGGCTTTACCCGCGCGAAGTTTATAAAACACAAACTTGCAACCGTCTTACCCCCTTAGGGGAGGAATTTCGTAAAATCTATTTTATAGGCTATGTCTACACCTGTAATAATTATTTCTTTTTTTATGGTGGTGACCATCATCTATAGACAATGATGCTGTAAGAAATATTAACTATTCCTTACATCGTCAATGTGCCACCAACCTTGGGAACTAAGATGCTATGTCTCTTGTGCCTGTAGTTACACTGGCTCAAACACCCTTCAAAGCGGAACACAATAATACTGTTATTTAGCGGTAGAATAACTGATGAAAGGGTGGTACATACCCAGACGGTCTTGCACAAAGCCTTACCATCAAGAATAATATAATATTACCTGCCTGCCAAATTTCAAGATTGTTAAAGTTTCTCAGATTTCATGATTAATCAGTGGTATTTTATAGGCTGTCTCTGTTTGTATTTAAATTATGAATGTTTAATGATCATCGCACTTAAGATTTGAGCCTAAAATAAATAACATTTTTAACAAAAAGAAAAACCGACTTCAAACACAACACTATTTCAAAAGGAATCAATATGCACTAAAAAAAATTACGTATTAATATTTTTTTAGAGTTCCTCTAATTAAAATGAAATGAAAAATATTAGAATACTTAAAAGTCGATTTATGATTATATAACGTAGTTATAGTTATATTTGGATCTGGTGTCAGCCACGGGCACGCGCCTTGCCAATCCAAAGAAAGAAGCGCTACGAGTCCCTTGATTGACACAGTATATTATATACATATCTTAAAGTATTATCGTATTATTTTTTGCTAGATATATTGTAGGGCCTTCTTAGCTTATCATAGTTGCTAAATGATGATTCAAAAGTGCTTGTAAAAGCCTACTTGAATAGAGTATATTTTGATTTCGATTTAATTCAAACATATACATACATATACAATATTATTGTAACAAAACGACGGAATGACCTTCATATAAGTATACAATAATACAATACATAAGTTGTATATAAAACCGATATCCTGAGTACGCCCCCAATATTTGATAAATCGAAAATAAAAAAAATAAATATCGTTATTTCCCTTTCGTTATCGATACGAACGGAAAGGGATATCTTACTGGCATAATGAACTTCAGAGATAAGTTGCCATTGACCCCTTTTATAATAAATGTCACTAATGAGCTGTGGGGGACAAATTAAATAAAAAAAGAAAAAAGAAATAGGAACCAACGAACTCTTTAGTATTTCTTTTAATAAGAGTTATGGAACGCGGATCGGCTCGAGTTTTAAGATTAGATTATTAATTGTTAGGCATTAAAAAGTATCCTATGTGTTTCCTTAAAACATTTACTTTGTGGTAGGGCTTTGTGCAAGCCCGCCTGGGTAGGTACCACCCACTCATCAGATATTCTACCGCTAAACAACAGTAAAGCGCATGAGTTAGTCGCTCTTTTCATCACAAGTCTAATTGAATACTAATTGTAAATAATTGATTTTTTTTATGGTATAGGTTGGCGGACGAGCATATGGGCCACCTGATGGTAAGTGGTCACCATCACCCATAGACAATGACGCTGTAAGAAATATTAATTATTCCTTACATCGTCAATATGCCACCAACCTTGGGAACTAAGATGCTATGTCCCTTGTGCCTGTAGTTACACTGGCTCACTCACCCTTCAAACCGGAACAACAGTACTGAATTCTATTATTTGGCGGTAGAATAACTGATGAGTGGGTGGTACCCCACAACCAAGTAAAATGTAAATCTGCTTATTGGTACTGAGTAACTATACAAGTGTCTAGCTGTTTCTTCGAGGAGACTGCTTTCCGAAACGGTGATAGTCTTTAAATATTGACAATTCAAAGACGATTCAATGTGAATCTGCTCAAAGATAATGTATTTTCGTTAACAACACATTATGTATTTTAAGGTATTATTTGCTTATTGTGATTTTTTTTTGTAAAACATTAATTTGTGTAGATTTCTTTGTTTCTAATGTCAAAGTTTACTTCAAAGGAACGCGCGAAGGACGAATGTATAATTATGGGTTTTTACGTATCAGTAAGGAGGTAAAAGAAAAAAGTTTTTACTACTAGCTCATATTTGTTTATCAAATAACAAAAGAAAAAAAAATATAATTGTCTGTCAGATGTTTCTATTCTACTAATTGGAACCCTTTATGGTATCACTACTAGTGACCCGATCTGGCTTCGGACGGGTATAACTTTGATACTACAGAATGACAAAACAAACCGCTATTTTAAATCTGTAATATATATTCGGAAATATTCATTTAAATTATATGCTGTAAAACGCACTATAGATCTATATTAAATGCACAATGTACTTAAGGTAAGTGCCTTTAACTTTATTGGATAAATATTAATGCTTTACTGCTAAAATTGATTTGTAAATAAGCCATTATGTTTCTCGTGAGCCTATTAAAACAGTCTATCTATTTAAAAAACACATCAAAATCCGTTGCGTAGTTTTAAAGATCTCGGCTTACACAGGGAAAAACAGCCAAATTTAGTCATATGGGTAAAATTAATGTTTCGTCAATACGTCACAATACAACAACAACAGCCTGTAAAGCACGAGATGAATTATAAACACAAATTAAGCTACTTGGTGGTAGGGCTTTGTGCAAGCCCGTCTGGGTAGGTACCACCCACTCATCAGTTATTCTACCGCCAAATAACAGTACTCAGTATTGTTGTGTTCCGGTCTGAAGGGTGAGTGAGCCTGTGTAACTACAGGCACAAGGGACATAACATCTTAGTTCCCAAGGTTGGTGGCACATTGACGATGTAAGGAATAGTTAATAATTCTTACAGCGTTAATGTCTATGGGCGATGGTGACCACTTACCATCAGGTGGCCCATATGCTCGTCCGCCAACCTATACCATAAACAAAAAAAAAAAAAAGCACATGAACATTCAGCGGTGCTTGCCTGGGTTTGAACCCGCAATCATCGGTTAAGATGCACGCGTTCTAACCACTGGGCTATCTCGGCTCTTCACAACAGTCAATGACGTTTCAATAATGCTTAAACATTCAAAGAAATGTTTTAGTTCTCTGAAATGACTCATAGATGGCGTTAATACCTTTTCTAAATCACGCTATTGTTTGCGCAACATAAAAATTACAAATACCGGAGTCATATTATAAATTACCAGTTGTGTAGTCAGGCTACCTTGAAACGTAGTCAATTTGCTAAAGGTAAATTCCCGTATTATTGCACAATAAACACTTGACTGTTAAGAGGAAAATTTTTCCAATATTTTACGGAGAAATTGTTAACAAACAAAAAATACATCAAGCTTATAACAGTTAAGCTTTACTCGCGACTTATGGCGCATTTCAATTTAACTGAAACTTTAAAGATTATTTTAAGTTTCAGTTAAATTATACTATAAAATCGTCTACAAAAAGAAGTAAAGTAAAAGCCTATAAATTTCCCACTGCTGCGCTTAGGCCTCCTCTTCCACGAAGGAGAGGGTTTGGAACACGTTCAACCACGCTCTTCCAATGCGGGTTGGTGGAATGAACATGTGGCAGAATTTCTATGAAATTAGACACATGCAGTTTTCCGTCACCGCCGAGCACGAGATGAATTATAAGTACAAATTAAGCACATATATATAAAGTGGTGCTTGCCTGGTTTGAACCCGAAATCATCAGTTAATATGCACGTGTCCTAACCACTGGGCCAACTGGGCAAGCACCGCTGATTCATGTGCTTAATTTGTCTTTATAATTCATCTCGTGCTCAGCGGTGAAGGAAAACATTGTGAGGAAACCTGCATGTGACAAATTTCATAGAAATTCTGCCACATGTGTATTCCACCAACCCGCATTGAAACAGCGTGGTGGAATATGTTCCAAACCTTCTCCTCAAAGTGAGAGGAGGCCTTTAGCCCAGCAGTGGGAATTTACAGGCTGTTGTTGTTGTTGTTAGGCTATTCAATTTTTGCCGCCCGAACCGACTTTTGAATATCCATACGTTAGTTATTATACATATTAACTACATTTATTCTGAAATTGAAAGTTTATGATTTTTGTTCTGTCGTCCTCATTACATCTTTTTCCATTATTAGTATGATTGCCTACTAGGTAACATTGCTGTCAGTAACTGGACTTTTTTGCAAGCCGCTATGAAGTGACGAGTATACGGATTACGGATGTAATGACTAATTATTTTTCTTTTTTTAATTTCTGTAATAAAAAAATATTTAACTAAATTGGCGCCCCCCTAAATCTGCCGCCCTAGGCTCCAGCCTACTTAGCCTATTGGCAAATGCGCCACTGCCTTGGCTAGTTCTATCCACTAACTATCAGATAGTCTATCTGCCGGTACGGTCAATGTTATCAAAGAAACTCTTACAATAAGTCCTTATTTGAGACTAGTTACCAAAAGTCAGTCAATGACAAAAATCTTTATTCAATATAGAAGTGTTTACACTTGCTTATTGATAGTCAAAAATCTACCACCGGTTCGGAATCTAACACCTCGGACCTGAGAAGAACCGGCGAAATAAACTCATTAGGATATTTTTTTTTTAATTTCATGCTACATATACAATAATAATTTTTTTTTTGTTATATGACCTCGGCTTTGCCACATGAAGGGTTAGACATCATTTCATGACAGACAGACAGTATCTTCAGATGTTTCTTTCCCATTATTATTTTTAGTATTGTTTTTATAAGCAAGTTTCAGCTGAATACGACACCTCAACGGTTTCATGTCCTTGCATTTATTATAAAAATAGTTTCTTGAAATCAAGGCGGACTTGTTACCAATTTGAATATTCTTTCAAGAGGGACAAAAATATCTTATTTATAATTTTATTTTTTTTAAATGATTCCTCTTTCGATCTAAAAGCTGTGAAAATGTACTGGCAACCTCTTCACCATTTTTTTAGGGAGGTATATAGTGGTTAGATTTGTTTTATAGTTGAATTACCAGGAACGAGAATTACTGTTGTTGCAGAGGTTTAGTCTGGAAGTTGATTTGTATTATTAATAGTGTATTTATATCTATGTGGTACATTATGGAAGGAAAAGCTTTAAGCTATAAACTACCAACAGATGAGCCCATATTTTATGTAGGTTGGTGAACAATCTAATATAAAGTGGCTACCAATGCACAATGGTGCTGTAAGAAAAAGAATAGCATATAGGCCACTAGGTAGTAATGTTAACCATTCCTAACGTCAGCAATGCGCCACCAACCTTGGGAACTAAGATGTTATGACCCTTGTGCCTGTGGTTGCACTCACACATTCTTCAAACCGGAACACAATAATACTCTTAAAGGAAAGAAAAGTAAAGTAACAGCCTGTAAATTTCCCACTCCTGGGATAATCCTCCTCTTCCATTAAGGAGAGGGTTTGGAACATATTCCATCACGCTGTTCCAATGCGGTTTGGTGAAATGCACATGTGGCAGAATAACACATGTATATGGTGGTGCTTGCCTGGGTTTGATCCCGCAATCATCGGTTAAGATGGACGCGTTCTAATCACTGGGTCATCTCAGCTCTTTATTTATATAATATTAGTAGATTTTAGAAGAAAATTCACACGTATATTAAGTCTAAAGTTTTTAACGTTTAAAGCGCCTTTGTTATAAATCTTATCATAAATGCTTCGTGTGAAGATCTGAACTGCTTTTATGTCTTAAAGACCATTAAGATTTAAACAACAATTTAATCTGCTATTATCATTATTTTGCCGAGAGAGCTGAGATGGCTTAGTTAGAACGCGTGCATTATAACCGATGATTGCGGGATCAAACCCAAGCACCACTAAATATTCATGTGTTTAATTTGTGCTTATAATTCATCTCGTGCTCGGTGAAGGAAAACATTTCATAGATATTCTGCCACATGTGTATTCTACCAAACCGCATTGGAACAGTGAGGTGGAATATGTTCCAAACCTTCTTGTCGAAGGGAGGCGAGGCCTTAGCCAAGCAGTGGGTAATTTTACGGGTTGTTGTTGTTGTTGTATCATTAATTTATACTTTCTAACATTAAATGTTAAAGTAACCTGTCTGTCTGTTTTCGATATTACTGAGCCGAATTTGATCAGATTTGGTACTATGCAATCTTCAAGAACTTTTTGACGACCTACCCTATAATCGCGAGCGTAATCGTTTATTTGGAGTAGTTATGCAGCTCCATCAAAAGTATAACGCCTCGCCTCGTTGCCTCCACTGGTGACAGGAGGGCTGTTTCGCTTTTAGCCCAGAGGATCGGTATTGCGATTCAACGGGGAAATGCTGCTAGCATTCTTGCCACCATCCCACGCGGTCAACATTTATACAGTAACTAGTTTTAGTTCATATTTGTATATGTTTAAGCATTTTATGTTATTAATTATTTTGTTTATAGAAGTCCTATTCAAAAAAATGTGATAGTAGTGTAGTATATGTTTAGGGAAAATTAAAATAAATATAACTTTTAACTTTAATTAATTGGTGTGGATTCCTGTACATCTCAACGCAGCATCAAGTACGAGGCCTCTACCTAAGGTCGTCTGGAAGAGATCGCCATTTAAGTGATAAGCCTTACGAGATAAATATAGCTTTTATAATATTTATCTCTGCATGTAATTTTAATTTTTGATGTGCAAGAAAGTATATATGTATATACTAGCGGCCCTACCCGGCTCCGCACTGGTGCATATAATTTTTTTTTTTATATTTTTAACTTTTGTATATATATTTTTTGTTGTTTAATACAGCATGATTCCGTTCTATTTCAATTTATTTATACGAAACTCTTAATAAATTATAAGGGAAAGTCTATAAAAAATGTGCCTTAAACAAAGTAATAATATCGGTTAAAAGTATAACTTATTAAATTATTTAAAAATTAAATTAAAATAAAGTGCATTCTATAAAAAATGAAGGGATTAGATTCAAGGCAGACAGCCTCCAAAACTCCAGGCCTTAATTACAGAAGATGAATGAAGAACATAACTTTACTGATACAATCAAAAATTCTGGATCAGCAGTTAAATTACCAAGACTAGACAAAGAGGAAATCCCCTCCAAAATTCGTTTTCACATTGGCCTTGGCCTTGACATTGGACCCAGATTTAGTCCAACACAGATCGGACGGAAGATATTTAATGATTAACGTCAAACTTAAAAAAAATCTAAATATCGGCACGTCTTAAAGAAGCCTTGGATGCTGTTAAAAGATTTAAAATTGAGGTCGTCTGAAGTCATGACTATTAAAATATAAAAAATATATATTACTATTTGTCGCCCGCGGCTTCGCTTGCGTTTTAGGGGTTGGTAGCCATGTGTTAGGCAGAAAAGTAGCCTATGTCCTTCTTTGGAGTTTAAGTTTGATTCATAACAAATTTCACTTGGTGGTAGGGCTTAGTGCAAGCCCGTCTGGGTAGGTACCACCCATTCATCAGTTATTCTACCGCCAAATAACAGTACTCAGTATTGTTGTGTTCCGGTTTACAGGGTGAGTGAGCCAGTGTAACTACAGGCACAAGGGCCAAGGCCCAAGGTTGGTGGCACATTGACGATGTAAGGAATTGTAATATTTCTTAAAGCGTTATTGTCTATGGGTGATGGCGACCACTTACCATTAGGTCCATATGCTCGTCCACCAAACTATATCATAAAAAAAGAAAAAAAATTGGTTCATTGGTTTGGTCGTGAAAGAGCGACAGACAAACATTCAAAGTTACTTTTACATTTCCTCGGCTCCTGGAAACAAGAGCTAGAAAGAGTACATTTAATAAAAGTCAAAGCGATTTCGAACCTTGCTTCGAATTTCACAATATTTATCAACATATATTTTGTTGCCAATAATTTTGGCCGTTTCTACAAATGACGTCGACTATTACTATGTGAATTTATTTTGGCTCCATGGTAAACATATTGGTCCGAGTTATTCCAGGTCTCTTGTGTGATAGTAATGAGAAGATTAACACTATAAGTAAAGGCTTTAAATCATCAAATAAAAAAAGGCAAAAGCATTTAGACCAAGAGCCAGAGACCAAATTTAGGTGGTCATTTCAAAAGTCACAAAACATTCCATAGTAAAACTTCAATATCTACAGATAATGCTAAGCCTTTTCTGACAGCCATGTGGCCGGGGAAGACTGTTGGGGTTGAGATAGAGTTGTTTTCGTTAGAGTAGGTTCCAAATAAA
The DNA here is from genome assembly GCF_905220365.1 of Vanessa cardui. Taxonomy (NCBI): domain Eukaryota; kingdom Metazoa; phylum Arthropoda; class Insecta; order Lepidoptera; family Nymphalidae; genus Vanessa; species Vanessa cardui. The sequence goes on from NC_061151.1 coordinate 3,756,583, forward strand.
TGACAATGGTCATTTTCATAGATAATGTATTACTTGGAACTCAATTTTGCTTCATTGTTTCATGTTTGTGAGTTTGTCAAACAAGACATTTCGTAGCACTTGCAGCAGATACTGTAAACGCTGTAACCTATTGCCTCATATATCTCAATATTGATTGCTTGATCTCTTTTCTGATCTCTTACCTGAGCTGAGATTTTCGTCTTCTCAGACTATTTGAGGGTGGGTAAGCGCTGTTTTGCGTAAAACTTGTGTCTTTTTTATGCTACAAGTTGGCGGATAAATATGTGGGTCACCTAATGGTAAGTGGTCACCAACACCCATAGACTATGGCGCAATTAACCATTTCTTACATCAACCACCGTCACCGACCTTAAGAACTAAGATGTTTATTTATTTATTTATTTAAAATACTTTATTGCACAACACATTACACGACAATGGGTAATAGAGAGACAAAAAAACAACAAATGATGCGCAAAGGCGGTCTTATCGCTTATAGCGATCTCTCACAGACAACCTTTGGTGACAGGAACTTAAGACGAGAGAACAGGTAAGTGCAAATAGAATTAATAGTTAAGAGATAATAACTATAATTTAAGTAGACTAATATTGCAGTATAATAATAAACTACACACAACTACATCCAAATAATACACATATAATAATATAATATACATATAATATATATCAATATATATACATAATTATAAACTACATATTATTTCATACTTACATACATTCTTGGGATATGGACAGATAATGTTATATACCCTTATGCCTGTAGTTACACTGGCTCACAACCAAGAGTACTTTGTTTTTGGTTGATGGTAGAATATCTGATGAGTAGGTGGTACCGTATGGGCTTGCACAAAGCCCTACCAAGTAAAGTATTTGTTCAGATACATACTCAATTTATAAATATAATAACTAATGAACACGTAATGTTAATTTAAATGAATCTAAATTGTTTTATTTAAAACGAGTCGCACTGATCCGAATCTAGGTTACAAACTCGGCCCTGACTCGCTCGGAGATGAAATTATTGTGCATTTAGGTCAGAATAGTAATGAAGAATAACTTTAAAAGGGTTATTGTAATTATGTACAGAGTATTTTTGGCAATGTCGATGTCAGTAATTTAAAGATGGGACTAGGGATGTGATTTTATCAATATCGAGATACACCGTGATGATTTATCGATGCGAAGTTCAAAAAAAGTTCACATAAAAAAATAATTACTACAAAAAATATTTCTGATATATTGTAATTTATTTATTCATTTACACTATAATTATAAGGGTTTTTAAAATTAGGTTTTTTATTGATAAATTCGGAGATTAGAGCGTTTGTCGTTGTGCCATAAAAACTGATAATTTAAAAATATTAATTGGATAGATGTTAAGTACATAGTGTAAATTAAATAATACTTAATGGTGCTTTTTTTAAATTATTATTAGGTTAGTATACGAGATACAATAGTAAACATGTAGAAGTCTATTCAAATCTAGACAATTTGAAGACACATCATTAATATGGTTAAAACAATAAACGTGGGAGAATTTGTATCTTCTTCTCTCTTTCTGAGAATCATCGGCGTCATTTACGTCGGAATACATATCAAAAAGAGCTGAGATGGCCTAGTGGTTAGAACGCGTGCATCTTAATCGAAAATTTCGCGTTCAAATCCCAGCAAGCACCACTATATATGAGCTTAATTTGTGTTTATAATTCGTCTCGTGCTCGGCGGTGGAGGAAAACATCGTGAGGAAATCTGCATGTGTCTAATTTATCGAAATTTTGCCATATGTGCATTCCACCAACCCGTATTGGAACAGTGTGGTGGAATATGTTCCAAACCCTCTCCTTAATGGGAGAGGAGGCCCTATCCCAGCAGTGGGAAATTTACAGGCTGTTACTTTACTTTTCTTTACTTTCAGAGATTTTTTGATTGAATGGAATCTCAGGAACCGTAGGTCCTTTTTGAGGTTTCATCGTTAGACTTTATTCGAGTAGGATTTTTCAAAGCACTTTTGAATCGTTAATTAACAACTATTAAGTGAAGCTATCACCGGTTCGGAATCTAGATTCTACGGAGAAGAAAAGATAGCTTAAATTGGAGAAGTTACCACCAGTGTAACTACAGGCACAAGGGACATAGCATCTTAGTTACCTATATGGCTACCTATGTACATTATTTCTTTTCTTATATTAAACTAGCGACCTGCCCGGCTTCGCACGGGTGTAATGCTGATACTAAATATGCTACAGAATGTCTTACAACGTTGACAGTTTTTCAAATAATAGACAATACAAAGTTTTCGACTTAAGCTTTCAAAATGTGTTTATTTACGACATCAGATTAGATACTTCTAAAATATTAGTGTTTCTTTACTATATTGTCAATGTATTATATATTAAAAGCTTCATCTCAAATCACTTTATCTATTAAAAAAAACTGCATCAAAATCCGTTGCGTAATTTTAAAGATCTAAGCATACATAGAGACAGACAGTGGTAAGCGACTTTGTTTTATAATAAGTAATGATTTTTCATTGTATTATAATATGTACAATAAAGAGAACTACTTTAATAATTTTCTTTTAAATTAAGTAATCGAACAATAATCTTATATAACCTATAAAACATCGATAAATTCACATCACTAGTCGACGCATCATAAGAATGTGGTAATACCACTTTCAAGAAGCCAGGGGCGTTCCAGGGTCTTCCGTGCACTTGACACAGATATAACCGGAAGTCACGTGTTCCAAAATGTCAACCTGATATAATTTTATACAATAAAATTATATATTTTACATCGGATATGTAAAATTACTTTGTAGGACACTATTTTGTATGTATTGTTTTGGCCCCCTGTAGGGTTTCACTAGGTACACCTATCCGGAATAAAATCTCTATATGCTATTCCAGATTATAATCTATCTGTGCCAAATTTCATTTCAACAACAGCTCGTAAGTTTCCCACTACTGGGCTAAGGTCTCCTCTCCCTGTGAGGAGAAGGTTTGCAACATATTCCACCATGCCGTTCAAATGCGGGCTGGAATACACATCTGGCAGAATTTCTATGAAATTAGCCACATGATGGTTTCCTCACGATGTTTTCGAACACATATCCGAATTTAGTACGCTATCCCAAATTATCAATATTCATATCTAATGTGAATATGGTCTTTACACAAACGTAATAACTTGTAATATCATATGACGGAATACATTCGTTAATTTGACGCGTCGATTTACATGCACTTGCTTTCTCGGGTTGAACTGACGTGAGAATCTATTCGACTAGCGTCGAATGCCGCGATAGGGGGCTATTTCTATTGGTTGTATAAATTGGCAATAATCGGTTTTATTGAATTTACTACATCTAAGATGTGTTGTACTATACTATGATCGATCAGTAATATTCAAGAGATGTATATACTGTTAATCTTATAATGATTATAATTAGTACATATATATAATTTAAGTAAATGAATTGCCGCCCATTGGTTGAAAATTGATCAAAATCATTTAAGGAAAAAAATAAGACTTTCAGTTTTTTTTTTCATTTTTATTGCTAGCACTAAAAACTCGTCAATAAAATAAAACGATTTAAATCTTTGATGAAAAGATAACGAACTGTTTTTTTCTTTGAGTAATTATATTAACAAAAATATTTTTAAATATAAAAAGTAATTAGGTACTTTGACAATTAACCCTCTTGTTTTAAGGGAAGTTTTCTTTGAGGATATGGCACCAGGATACCATAGTACGGCCTGGTACACATACGATATATCAGCTTCCCTCTTAATACTTATATATTAATTGTTATAGATAATGATGTTTACTTAAAATATAAAACGCCAAAATGTATAAAAGTAGGATGATGTATATAAAAAAAAATAGGCAAGCACCACTATATATATGTATGTGCTTAAGTTGTCTTTATAATTCATCTCGTGCACAGGGGCGAAGGAAAACATCGTGAGGAAACCTGCATGTGTCTAACTTCATCGAAATTCCGCCACACGTGGATTCCACCAACACGCATTGTAACAGCGTTGTGGAATATGTTCCAAAATCTCCTTAATGGAAGAGGAGGTCTTGTCCCATCAGTGGGAAATTTACAGGCTATTACTTTACTTTATATTGACAACATGAAATGCTAGTAGCATTTACACGTATTCCTCTCACTTTTAAAGGAATTACGACGAAGTGTTATATTTAAAAGTTTTATATTTTCAATATTATTGTCAAGGACATCTTTAACAGCGAAACGAGAAATATATTTAAATATTTTTTTATTCTTAAGTTATACTTCCTTTGGCGTGTTGAAAAAAATGACGAGTGCATTATGATGCATACAGGTGATATCAAAGTTACATGATTTTTTTTATTTGTGATGGGCACAGATTATATCGCCAATCAGGAATGGAGTTACCTGTTGACTTCCAGGCAGTATATATTAATTTAAATAATTGTATTTAATTAACATGCCTTTGTTTTTTTTGTAAATATTAAAAAAGAAAAACTAGTGACTTTCTTGCCGGTTCTTCTCGGTAGAATCTACTTTCCGAACCGGTGGTAGCTTCACTTACTTATAAAATGACGATTCAAAAGTTCTTGTAAAAGCCTACTTGAATAAAGTTTAATTTTGATTTGATTTGATTTGAATGTCAAGCGGCAGAAGACACAATGGAGGTTATGAATACGGTACGAGATTACAGGCTTAATTTAATTTTGATTACATTGGCGGAATAATTTGTGCCTTTCGGGTAAAAAGAAAAAAAAAGTACACGATATTTAACCTGTCAATGAAATGTCAAGAGGCTTGAATATAACATTTCAATTTGTATTCAATTGTTATAGTAATCTTGAAAAAGAAGAAATTACATCATTACATCAGTGGCGGATTTACCAATAGGCTAAGTACGCTGGAGCCTAGGACAGCAGATTTAGCGGGACGGCAAATTTAGCCCAAATTTGTTATTATCTTACAGAAATTTCAAAAAAAAAAACTTATAACTATATGTATACACATTACGTCCGTAATCCGTATACTGGTCACTACATAGTGGGTTGGAAAAATAATCTAGTAACTGACAGAAATAGAACCTAGTTTATAATCATACTAATAACGGGAAAAAACCGATGTAATAAGGACGATAGAACACAAATCATAAATGTTGCAAAAAGTAGGGGCGGCAAAAATTGAATAGCCTACAGATTTGTAAATCCACCACTACATTACATAGTATAAAATATAGTCACTTACCGCTGTCTATCCCTATGTATGCTTAAATCATTGAAATTACCCAGCGGATTTTGATGCGGTTTTTCAATAGGTAGAGTGATTTGAGAGGGTTTTTGTATATACATCGACAATATAGTTAAGTAACACTGACCTGAAATAAATAAATTCTATAGTATATTTAGTATCAGCATTGCACCCGTGCGTAGAAGAGGAGGGGCGCTAGTATATTATAATAATAGTAAATAAATATGAGACAACATAACATACATAACTCTGATCCCAATGTTAGTAGCTAAAGCACTTGTGTTATGGAAAGTCAGAAGTAACGACGGTACCACAAACACCCAGACCCAAGACGACATAGAAACCTAATGATAATTTACATAGACTCGGCCGGGAATCGAACCCGGGACCTCGGCGTGGAGTACCCAAGAATACCTGTGTACACACGCGACAACGGAGGTCGTCGAAAGTATAGATGTAGTAATTATTAAACAGATTAATATATATTTTACTTGCATTATTAATAAATATTTATTGCCTACAGTTAAAAAAAATATATAAATAAGCGTACATAAGAACAGGTATCGTGTTTTGATGTTTTTTTTTTCAACGATCATGTATCGGTATATTTTTAATCTGTGGAATTTAGTCGAGACAGACGTCACAAACACAAGACAAGTTTTTTTATTTTTTTATTGACAGTTTTAATTTCAATAATTTGTGATCGTTACGATCTGTTATTAATCATACGAGCCAGTTTGTTTCGATTTTTTTTAAATATATTAATATATGTTTTGTCGCTAAATTTATACTTCGAAACATTTTGCATATAAATTAGTTCTATGGTTTTGTCATAATTATATATATATGCTTTATTGATCAAAACATGTTATGGAAAATTTTATATGTTTTTAATATACGGACTGAACACAGCCTGATTTAAATGACAGTGGCTCAGTGGTTAGAACATCTTAATTGATGATTGCGGGTTCAAACCAAGCACACATTCATGTGCTTAATTTGTGTTTATAATTAATCTAGAGCTTAGCGGTGATGGAAAACATCGTGAGGAAACCTGCATGAGTCTAACCGCCGAACACGAGATGAATTGCAAACACAAATTAAGCACATATATATAGTGGTGCTTCTCTGGGTTTTTAACCCAAAATCATCGGTTAAGATGCACGTGTTCTAACCACTGGGCCATCTCGGCTCTACCTACCTACCTAACGAGTATATAAAATAATATATATAAGATTAGTATATTATTGTTACAATTTTTTTTGTCAAGTAAGTGTTCTAAATAAACGTAATATAAAAATTGTCGTAAACTTTACGAAATATAAACACTGCACTTCGTAATATGAAGCGACTGCGGCCAGCAAACTGCATGTTTAAGAATCGCGTGTTTTATTTGTGTGCCACAATTCATAAGCGACAGCGGATTTGGTATTTTTTTGTACCCCCAAATACATGATACTTTTCATTACATAGCAATGTTTAACTTTACTTAATCTTAATTACGTAATTTAGGAATATATATAAACTAGTCCGCTAGAGATTCACTATGAACAAGAGACAATATATAGTGACAACCTGTAAATTTCCCACAGCTGGGCTAAGGCCTCTCTGTTTGATGAGAAGGCTGGGATCATATTCTACTCTGCTCCATTGCTCGTTCATGACAGTTAGTTTCTTTCACAGCCGAGCACGAGATGAATTATAAACACAAATTAAGCACATGAATATTCAGTGGTGCTTGTATCGGTTTCATCTCGGATCATTTCATTGTAGAGTTACTTACGCATTTATAATATTAGTGTGAGTATATAGTTTACTTGGTGGTAGGGCTTTGTGCAAGCCCTTCTGGGTAAGTACCACCCACTAATCAGTTGTTCTACCGCCAAATAACAGTACTCTGTATTGTTGTGTTCCGGTTTGAAGGGTGAGTGAGCCAGTGTAACTACAGGCACAAGGGACATAACATCTTAGTTCCCAAGGTTGGTGGCACATAGACGATGTAAGGAATAGATAATAATTCTTACAGCTTCATTGTCTATGGGCAATGCTTACCAACAGGTGGCCCATATGCTCGTCCGCCAGCCTATACCATAAAAATGATTAAAAGCTCATAACTTGCACCGTTAAGTGATAAATTATAAAAACTCGTAACAGTGAAGCAATGCACAAAAATTGCATGATCGGCTCCTATTTCACACGACGTTTGTGGGTCGAATAAGTAATGCTCGGCTATTTATTAAAACTGTTTACAATGCGAATTAATAAAGAGTTCATCTATACTGATATTATAAATGTGAAAGTAACTCTGTCTGTCTGACGCTCTTTAACTGACAAACCGTTCAACTGAATTTCCTATGAAGCAAACTTGAATTCCAAGAAAGAAGGCCATAGGCTACTTTTTTTGCCTAACACATGACAACCAAACCCCCAAAATACGAGCAAAGCTGTGAGCGAAACCTCGTATTTATCTATTAATGTTATAGATTTTTTTAAATAATTAATTAATATGAGACAACATCACATAAATTACTCTGATCCCAATGTAAGTAGCTAAAGCACTTGTCTTATGGAAAATCAGAAGTAACGACGGCACCACAAACACCCAGACCCAAGACAACATAGAAAAGTATTGATAATCTACATCGACTCGGCCGGGTATTGAACCCGGGTCCTAGGAGTGGCGTACCCATGAAAACCGGTGCACACACCACTCGACCAGGGAGGTCGTCAAATTAATAGATCATAGATTAATAACGTAAGCCGTTGTTTCGGTTATTATGGCATATATATCTATTATAGCATATAGAAAATCTATTATGCTCTTATTTTGAGGAGCTATAGCCTATGTTCAGAAAATTAAATCTTGATTGTGATTTACCTAATTGTTTGCATTTAACAAATAATTCATTTTAGAGAGCGAAAGTTACTGGCTAGCTGGAGAGCAGTAATACGATTGTTAAAGAAAAAATTGAAAACGTAAACATTCTATCTGAAGTAATGCTATTTGATATTAAAAATAATTTAAAAGAGGTTTCATAATTTTACCATCAAATGAAGATGAGTGACTTGCATTTTATAATTAAATGAAATCAAAACAAAATCTGTCATAAATTTCGTAATTTCTTTGAATAAACGCGAAGTTTTTGGGGAGTGTTATAAGTATTATTTAATAGTAATTCTTTTATTACAATATATTATATACAAATAAAGATAGATCGATTTTTGTATTGACCTACCTACCTAATCAAACTTCTAAATAATTATACATTAAACTTATGAAGAAGATTCTAGTATATATCTGTACAAAGATCACTGTTTTTTATTTAGATATATATAATTTAATATGTACCTAATTATGTCTATTAAATAAAGGGGCCAAAAAAATTAATAACTATAATCAATAATTAAATTTAATCACAATAACCTAAAAAAAACACGTCGGATAATTTTTTTCCCAACCTTATCAGGCTTAATTTTTTTTTCTTGACGTTACATTTTTTATGCTATTTGACTAAATTGAAAACTGATTCTGATTACGAAATTGTCGAATCAACGTAATTCGATCAACTTAAATAGTTCATTGAATTACAAGTAATTTCTTTAAGTATACATTTACATACTCAAATCGTATTAAATTCAATATTTTACCCAAATAGCTGAGATGAGCTGAGATGGCCCAGTGGTTAGAACGCGTGCATTTTAACCGCCGATTGCGGGTTCAAACCCAGGCAAACACCACTATATATATATATATGTGCTTAATTTGTGTTTATAATTCATCTCATGCTCGGCGGTGAAGGAAAACATCGTGAGAAAACCTGCATGTGTCTAATTTCATCGAAATTCTTCCACATGTGCATTCCACCAACCCGCATTGGAACAGCGTGGTGGAATATGTACCAAACCCTCTCCTTAATGGAAGAGGAGGCCTTATCTCAGCAGTGTGAAATTTACAGGCTGTTACTGCCTTTTACCCAAATATGTTCTGATAAGCACGATTGAAGGATTACAACGTTAAATCAAATTTAAAGTCATCAAGTATGAAATATAGATTCTACCGAGAAAAACCGTCAAAAAATTCATTAGTAAATCTTTTCTATCAATTTAATCAGATTCGTATATTAATTGATTACAATTACATCATTATACATCTTACATAAATATATAATAAATAAAAATATATTCTCATCCATGGATGGAATTTTAATAGGCCTTCATAATAAGTACAATTGTGTGAGGCAGGAGCCCAAACTCTTGCCTTGTACTAAGAATCACCTGGTGTCCCCTCTAGGGTAGGAATTATTTATTTAGATCATAAATGCTATCAACGAATGCTATTCATATTTTTTATCATATTGTTTGCTGCTCGGGGTTGAACCCAATATCCTCGGTAAAAAAAGACGCTTTCTTACCACTGGACCATCTCTGCTCATAGTAGTAGGCGTAGTCCAACATGAGAACTGTATTTATAATATCTTTAAAACTTACCATGATTTAACTTCCCCTGTTGTGATATCAACATATTCAGCGGCACTGGTTTCTTGTTTGGTATCCCGAAGAGTCGGTTCCGGGCCGATTGGCCCACGGCCAAATATTGCTTATGGCCCATTATGTGATGTTACACATTCGATGCCTGTAAACAAAAATTTTCAATTAGTACTTTAATATTATCAATGACATTTAGCTCGGATAACAAATGTCGAGATATGAATTCATAGGAGTGACTGTGTTTTTGTGGGTTGGTTCATCCTTCGTGAGGAAACCTCAAATTTCCATTTTTTAAGACCTAAGTTTCTTTAAGATGAAACTAAAATACGACAATATTAATCTTGATTTTAAGTCTAATGATTTGGAGAATACTAATTAAAAAAATGGTCGCCAGATGCGGGGGACGAGGATAAGTCGAAAATGGGGGGAGGGGTCATAAACAAGCATCGTGATGTTGGCTGTCACGGGTAACGAGTCGGTTTTACCCCATGCCGGGCCAGCTATTTCCAATCAACATTTTAAAAATTTACAAGGAAACTCAACGGTTTTTGATCTTAAATTTAAATGTCATATTGCACTTTTTGAATTCGAAATAACCTGAGGTTTTTTTTTGGCAAAATACTATCTTAAACGTTTATTTTAATTTTTAAATTGAATATTTTCGAACGTATTTTGAGATTATTTTGTATAGATCACAAAGTAACCTTATTCATGAGGTCATAGGAGTCACAACCTCATGGCTGTTCCTAGGAATAGTAGTATCAAATCTATCCAGAGGTAACAATCATTATTTAAATATATATATATATATATATATATATATATATATATATATATATATATATATATATATATATATATATTTTCATCTTACAAGCGAACAGATCCATATACTAATGTTTATACAGAAATGTTTCCATAAATCAAATTCAAAATAATATAATTTATCAAAGTAGGCTTTTACAAGCACTTTTGAATCGTCATTTAACAACTATAAGTGAAGCAAACACCGGTTCGGAAAGTAGATTCTGCCGAGAACCGGCAAGAAACTCAGTAGGTATTTCCAACATTTCAAAAAACACTCATGTTAATTATGTAAATACAATTATATAAGTATGTAATATATCCACACAAGTATTAATTTCACGCTTTTTTATCGTCTGTATAATCTTGTATCGAATAATGTGTCTTAGTTACCAATGTATTTTTTACAAATGATTTTAATTTATGAAACGGCAAAGTTAAAAATGTCTGTGGAATTTTATTATCGAAACGGATACCTTGCTCCAAGAAGGATTTATTGACTTTGCGAATTCGGAACCATGGCGTTATGAGCTTATACTTAGGATGGTCAGTATTTAACAGTACCAATGCGTATTGACTAGTGACCTACCTAATACATAATTAATATAAGATATAAGATTAGCAAATTTTGAAGTACAATCGTTATTTAAAAAACGCTCCCAATTTAGAAAGACGGCCAGCGTAATTAATTCAAATATTATTTCCTGTTAACCAGAGCGTGAATGCGGGCGTAACATCAACAGTTACAATGCGTTCATAGTTAATAATGTTTACGTTTCCCTAAAATAATGAGAAATTCATCACAAGACATGCTTAGTGCAGACAAAGATGTATTAACAATAATGTACAGAATTGTTAACCTCCTTTTTTAAGTCGGTTAGAACATCTTCATAAAGAGCCTGTAAATTTCCCACTGCTATGCTAAAGCATGATCTCGATTAGATGAGCCAGATTGGAGTATATTCCACCGCACAGAATGGCACATAAATGGCTGAATTTCTTTTAACATGCAGGTTTTCTTGGGATGTTTTCCTTTACTGCATGAGATGAATCGTAAACACAAATTACGTACATGAAACTTCAGTGGTATTCGCCCGGGTTCGAACACGTAATCATCGGTTAAGATTTATTTTGTTATGGAATACGTTGGCGGACTAGCATATGGGCCACCTAAGGTATGGTAAGCTATGGTAAGTAGTCACAATCACCCATAGACAATGACGCTGTAAGAAATATTAACTAATCCTTACATCGTCAATGTGCCACCAACCTTGGGAACTAAGATGTTACGTCACTAGTGCCTGTAGTTACACTGGCTCACTCACCCTTCAAACCGGAACACAACAATACTGAGTACTGTTGTTTGGCGGTAGAATAACTGTTGAGTGGGTGGTACCTACACAGACGGACTTGCACAAGGCTCTGCCACCAAGGATTATTAATTAAAATTTTCGTTAGAAGTGCTTTTTGTCTTTTATATACCATTGGTTAGTGTTCAGTCATCAGTATCGCCAATTCACCACCAACCTTGGGAACTAACTCAATTGCCTTTCATACGGAACCCAACACTTACTATCGCAGTTTTGCGTGGGTACCTAGATGGCCCAGCATATAGATCCCCAAGGTAAGCCTCCATACCTAACTAATTATGTATCATTATCGTTATATAGTACAGAACAAAGTCGCTTACCGCTGTCTGTCCCTATGTATGCTTAGATCTTTGAAATTATGCAACGGATTTTGATTTGATGATTCGAGAGGAAGGTTTTTGTATATAGTACGTGTACAATATAGTAAAGAAACACGATTTTTTTTTAAATATTGGACAACATCACATACATTACTCTGATCCCAATGTAAGTAGCTAAAGCACGTGTGTAAAAGATTCTATAGTATATTTAGTATCATTATGGAAGACGTGTAAAGCCGGGGCGGGTAGCTAATATTATATACTGTAACGAGTATTTGCATGGCATTCCGGTCAAGGGCTAACCTGACCTTGCCTAAAAGATCTCTAGATTTCTAGACATTACATCTTAATGAGATTTAAATTGATATTAAAACCGGTTTATTCTGGATTCCTTGTAAAATCAATCCCTTTGTCGATATGGTTCGAAGGAGTTTCGAAATAAGAACAATTAAATAAATAAATTCTTATGTATTTTGGAGTGAAAGAGTCATCTAGCATCTCTTTCTCTGACACATAAATTGATTTTCCGTCTCTTTCTTGGACGCTTCGTAATTTGAGATGCTCGATGCGGTGTGTACTTTTACTGTAAGTGGCCTCTACTCCAAGCCGAAAAAGTTACGCTTCAGATAATCAAATAATCGAAATGTTTTATATATCTACTCTAGTGCCTTACCACGGTTTTATCTGCCAACCAAAAACACAAATCAAAATAAACTTTATTCAAGTAGGCTTTTACAAGCACTTTTGAATCGTCATTTTACAATTTAGTGAAGCTACCACTGGTTTGGAAAGTAGATTCTACCGAGAAGAACCGGCAAGAAATTCAGTAGTTACTCTTTTTGAACAATTTATGATTTACATGCTTTATCTTCCTCCAATTAACATATACAATTGATGATTGCATTTGTCCGGCCCCTCTTAAACCAGAGTGCAATTACATTCCGCCAAGAAGTGATAGATGCCTCGCTAAAGTAAAGTAAAGTCGTGGATCATCAATGAGCAGAAGGTCTTAAAAATCTCAACCGTGGTCGAGTGTTATGAACACCGGTATCCATGGATACGTCACTCTGAGATCCCGGGTTCGATTCCCGGCCGAGTCGATGTAGATTACCATTAGTTTTCTTTGTTGTCTTGGGTCTGGGTGTTCGTGGTGCCGTCGCTACTTCTGATTTTCTATAACACAAGTGCTTTAGCTACTTACATCGGGATCAGAGTAACGGGTGTGATGTTGTCTCATATTCATTTATTTATTTATAAAAACCACTATTGCTTAAAAACACTTTTTTTGTATAAGCGGTTTTAAGACCTTCTGCTTTTTAGAGGTTTTAAATTTTGGACATAACACACCCTACAACTGGGTGCTTGTTGGCTTTAAGACATTTGCAGCAGCTATCATTATTACTAGCAACTCGGCCCGGCTTAGCGCGGTTTCAATGATATAACACAACAGTGGAAATTTTTAAAATTATCAGTGTTTCTTTACTAAATTTTCCATGTATTATATATAGAAACTTTTTCGAATCACTCTTAATTTAAAAAAAAGCATCAAAATCCGTTGCGTAGTTTCAAGATTTAGCATACGTAGATATAGGGACAGAGAAAGCTACTTTGTTTTACACTATGTAGTAATTATAGTGATTTAGAGTGAGTACGTAATTACAGTACTCTAAAAACGTCAAATATCATGATAACCATAAAACAATTTTTTTATGGTATACGTTGGCGGACGGTCATATAGGCCACCTGATGGTAAGTGGTCACCATGGCCCATAGACAATGACGCTGTAAGAAATATTAACTAATCCTTATATCGTCAATGTGCTACCAACCTTGGGAACTATGATGTTATGTCCCTTGTGCCTGTAGTTACACTGGCTCACTCACCCTTCAAATCCATCGATCGTTTCATTGGTCCTCTACCTCTATATCCATTCATCCTCCTATCTTATGCCAGTAGTAAAATTAGTTACTGGGATTATCCCATATATCAGAACATTTTGTAATATGTAGCAACTATTTTCCGAACCGGTGCTAACCTATGTTCATAGTAGTGTAAAAGTATGATTCAACGGTCCTTGTAAAAACCTAACTGAATAAAGTATTAAGTATTTTGTTTTTATTTGATAGTTGATAGTTACAAAAGAGCCAAGATGGCCCAGTTGTTAGAACGCGTGCATCTTAACTGATGATTGTAGGTTAAAACCCAGGCAAGCACCACTGAATATTCATGTGCTTAATTTGTGTTTATAATTCATCCCGAGCTCAGTGGTGAAGAAAAACGTCGTGAGGAAATCTGCATGTGTCTAATTTCATCAAAATTCTGCCACATATGCATTCCACTAACCCATATTGGAACAACTTGGTGGAACAATTAATTTTTTTTATTACCAATAACCCTGTATTTTACTGTAAATCTTATATAAAATTTAAAGAAGAATTTCAACGCATATATTATGTAAGTATATATCGATTGATCATATAAAATGCATATAATAATAATTTATTTGAAATGAGAAGAACATACTAGTTCTGTATTGTAGTATGTGTTAATGGGGAGAGGGTCACCCCCGTTGTAGGACCTTAAATTTGGAATCTTGTTACTGATAATTAAGTTGGATCAAACATAGAGCTGAACCCAGTTGCTAGAATAACTTAGCACATAAATGGAACCAGGATTTACTACTAATGTTTGGAATTTTTGAGGATGCAATTCATTGGAATTCTTCAGAAATTTACGAACAATTATGAAGGACTTATCGCCCGTGGTTTCCCTCACGTTTTTGGGGTTGCTTGTTATATGTTAGGCAAAAAGTGGTCTATGTGTTGGATTTCAAGTTTGCTTCACCCCAAATTTCATCAAATTCAGTTCAGCGGTTTGGTCTGAAAGACAGACAGATAGAGTTGTTTTCACATTTATAATATTAATATAGATTGTAACAATTTCATTGGCAACTTGGTAAAATCAGTAAACTCTTGTCACCAACACATGCTGACAACAGATATTGGCAAATATTCGATTCAAGATGACACATAATAAATATAAACATATGGAACAATTTCTAAAATTTCTCAACGAGAATGAAAATTAAAAAATTACTTAACGATATCGGCGTTTTAGGAAGTGTTCGAAATAAATTAGAAAGTTCGTATTTATTTCTATCGCATTAAAGGTCAGAATCGTTTGAATTTATAATTTTTTTTACGAACGTTTCTATGTAATATTTGCAGATCATCTCGGTCAAGGATGAAAACGAACGAACTCAGACTTTTGCCATTCGTGAGAAATATATTTGGACATTTAACATATTATATTGACATAATATATATATTTGCTAATGGATATATCTTAATGAATTGTATATCATTTTTATTGTTTAATAATAATGTGTCCGAGATGAACAGTGGTCAGAACGCCTACATCTTAACCGATGATTGCGGGTTCAAACCAAGCACCATTGTTTCATGTGCTTTGTTTGTGTTTTAGATTCATCTCGTGCTCTGAAACCTGCATGTGTCTAATATCAACGAAATTTCACATGTAAATCCACCAACCCACATTGGAGCAGCGTTTTGGAATATGCCCTTAACCCTTTTCTCAAAAGGAAGAATGCTTTAGTCCAGCAATGAGATATTTACAGGCTGTTGTGGGATTGTTATTACCTTAAATCTTTCTGGTTACGTCTGAACGCATCGGGTGTAGACCTGGGTTTGTAGATACTGAACCATTACAATATATTCCGCTTTGGCTATTCTTTGGGCAGCTGTAATTTTAACTGAATACCTTAGTCCAGCAGTGGGAAATTTACAAGCTTTCCTTGTTATATTGAACTAATAATTCCACCTAATTATTTGTATGTCTCATTATAGCTAAGATTAAATCGTTCAAAATATTTGGTTCAAGTATATTTCGTAAATTTTCGCGTTAACACATTCAGGCTTACTACTTCATAAGCGTGACCTAGATTATCACATATATCTAGATTAGACATATATATATATTACATTAGTAGGAACTGCTAATCAAATGTCATATATAATTACATGTTTCAATCATATAAACATATACTAAAGTAAAAAACACATCCTGTGTAATTGCACCAATATATATTATTTTTCGTTCGAAAAATGAATTTAATTTAAATTTAGAACGCGTAAGAACTAATGAATATCCTGATATAAGACGAGAGGTCAATTCAACCAATCAAATCAACCCATCAATATATAATTCTATATTCTATACTAAACGTGTAACTCTGTATGTCTGTCTGTCGTCAAGTAATCAGACAGACAGACTGACAACAACAACAATAACAACAGCCTGTAAATTTCCCACTGATGGGCTAAGGCCTGCTCTCCCTTTTTGAGGTTATTTTTTTTGGAACATATTCCACCACGCTGTTCCAATGGTGGAATACACATGTGGCAAATTTTCTATGAAATTCAACACATGCAGCACGAGATGAATTATAAACACAAATTAAGCACATGAATATTCAGTGGTGCTTATCTAGGTTTGAACCCGCAATAATCAGTTTATATGTACGCGTTCTAACCACTGGTTCACCTAGGCTCGGACAGACAGAATTCGTATTTATAATATTATAGATTGTGCGATACCATATGTACCTTGTTCAGGAATACATTGGTATTTTAATATGCGTTTATATATTGATAAATTTAAATTTCGTAGAGCAATTTAAGTTTAACTCTAATTAGAAGTTATCAAATAGGAAATAGTCGTATCGATATTAGCATAAAATATTCTATTGCAAAATATGCGACTTAATTATTATCATAAATTAAACGACAAAATTAAATAGACACATGTCTTTTGTCGCACTTACTTTTAAAACAAACCTTGTAAATTATATTATAAATAAATAAATAAATAATAAATAAATATTGGACAACATTACATACATTACTCTGTTCCCAATGTAAGTAGCTAACGCACTTGTGTTATGGAAAATCAGAAGTAACGAAGGTACCACAAACAAGACCCAAGACAACATAGAAAAGTAACGAACTTTTTCTACATCGACTCGGCCGGATTAACCCGAGACCTACTCGACCACAGAGGTAGTCAAACATAACAACTTATTTACAAATATTTCTGTATTTATGAATTTAACTCTTTTTTCCGTTAATTGTTTTATTTGAATTTAGTTTGTAAATAAGGATTTTTTATAATTTCTTACAGCGTCAATATCAATGGGCGATGGTGACCACTTACCATTAGGTCCATTTGCATATATCTATTACATAAAAGAACCCTTAGTTCGATGGATACTTTTTCAATAACGTAAGTTTACCAGTGGAAAGTAATTCATAATCAAAACGATGAATGAAATTGCTAACATGTGTGTAGAAAAGTACACAAATTAACGTTTATACAAATGGAGGCCGCGATTACCGCGAAAATGTATGAATGTGGACATACACACATTACACAATGGCGTTTTTTTGTATTAACTTCACCGAATGCGCGGACGGAGGTATGTCCTTTCGTAATCATTACATTTCAACTTATCGTAACGGAAAAATGTGAAACTAACATTCAACTAACTACAAATATGAAAATAAGTGAAACAATTTACCAAAATATACTTCTCTTAAAAAAATATGGCTATATGTAAATGACAATTTTTAAGATGAAATGCTTATATATATACAATTCTATGCATATAATAAAATTGGAGTGTCTGTTTGTAACATTAAAATAGCCCTTTTTTACTCGTTGTATATTATATTTGTATACATGGTACATATACCAAAATAAGATTTTTAACAATTTTTGTCTGTCTGTCTGTTTGTTCCGGCTAATCTCTGGAACGACTGGCCCGATTTTGACGGGACTTTCACTCGCAGATAACTGATATAATAAGGAGTATAACTCCAATACAATACAATAATATTTTTTTTGTTAAAACTAAATCAACTTAAACTGTTATTTTTAACCTACATTTTTTATATATTTAACTTGTAATAGAATGCTATAGTAATATAAATATATTGTCCTTCAAAAGAGTAATTATGTTAATAACTAAATAATAGATAACTAAGATTAATTCAAGATATTTAACAAGCATCCGTCTTCTTGTAACTTGATAGTAATTGCATTTTTTTTATTAATAACTTATAAGGTAATCTATTTAAAAACATTGATCTATTTTTTCTCCAATATCAATTGTGTATTCTTAACAATAAAATCGTATTTTTTTTATATATGTTTTGATTAATTAACAGATGCCTTCTAATAAGGCGACAACTCCGTGGTTGAGTAGTGTGTACACCGGTTTTCATGGGTACGCCACTCCGAGGTCCCGGGTTCGATTCCCGGCCGAGTCGATGTAGAAAATTCATTAG
Source organism: Vanessa cardui (assembly GCF_905220365.1). Classification (NCBI taxonomy): domain Eukaryota; kingdom Metazoa; phylum Arthropoda; class Insecta; order Lepidoptera; family Nymphalidae; genus Vanessa; species Vanessa cardui. Next base: position 3,775,212 of record NC_061151.1, read on the forward strand.
TTTTCTATGTTGTCTTGGGTCTGGGTGTTTGTGGTACCGTCGTTAGTACTGATTTTCCATAACACAAGTGCATTAGCTACTTACATTGGGATCAGAGTAATGTATCTGAAGCTGTCCCATATTTATTTATTTATTTAACTCCAGGACACTTCAACTAGCTAACTCTGAACTAACGCGATGCCCCAGTAGAACGCATCTGCATCTTAACCGATGATTACCAAACCAAGCACCACTTAATATTCATGTGCTTAATTTGTGTTTATAATTCATCTCGAGGAAAAATCGTAAAGCTGCATGTGTCTAATTTCATCAAAATTCAGCCACATGGGAATCCAACATGTGCATTGGAGTACCGTGGTGAAATATTCGTCGTAACCTTCTCCTCAAATGGAGTTGGGACTTAGCCCAGCTGTGGGAATTGACAGGTTGTTGTTGTTGTTGTAATGCCGATCTTTATTCGATGTACAGTCAGAGTAAGAAAACCTTCGTCAGTTTTCAATTTAATTCCTTTATCAAGTCTTAAACTTTTAGTACCTTTTGAATCTAAACATCGAATCATTGCGTCGCAATATGTCATTCTCGATCGGTAAAGCAGATTATCGCTCGTACTGAGCACACGAAAATAGATCTTAAGGTGGCGAACCTTTTCTTACCCCGACTGTACTTGTTGTCTTTTACACCGCAGCAAAATTACTTACTTTTTACACCGCATCAGAATAATTACAATTATACAAATATAGGTTACGTTAGGTCAGTAACCTTACGATACAGTTATACGCAATCAAATGTTCGAAGCCGAGCCTTCAGCCAAAATAATAAAACAACAAAGAGCCCACATCTTAACCATAAACAAGGCTTTGTTTTTCGACGTCATTTGGCAGAATTTTTTGATCATATGGGTTTCCTGATGGTAAGTGATCACCATCATCCATACACAATGACTCTGTAAGAAATATTACCGATTCTAACTGGGAACTAAGATGTTATGTCCCTTGCGCCTGTTACACTGGCTCATTCTTCACCGGAACACAACAATACTAAGTACTGATAGATCTGATGAGTGGGTGATACCTACAGGCTTGCGCAAAGCCATACCACCAAGAACTGCGGTGGAGTTATGATTTATATAACCAGACCTCCCTTTCACATTCCCTAGGGCACATTCAGATCAAATAAATAAATATAGGATAAATATGTGATTGTTAACACAAATAAAACTATAACTTGCTTTATCTACTTTCCTATTCTAACATAAAAAAAAATAACAAAAAGAAAAACCGACTTCAAACAAAACACTAATTTAAACTAAATAAAGATGTACTAAAAGTAATAAAAATAATTGCGTATTCAACATATTTTTAGAGTCCTCCTAAGTAATATGAAATGAAAAATATTTTAAGTCGATTTACAATTATATAACGTAGTTATAGTTATTGTTATATTTGGAGCCGGCGTCAGCCACGGGCACGCGCCTCTACAATCCAAAGAAAGAAGCGATACGAGTGTCTTGATTGGCACAGTATATTATTAAGAGCTGACACCGACTCCAAATATAGCAAAAAATATAATCGTAAAATAGAGATCATACATTATATACACATTATATAATCTAAAAAAAGAAAAAAAAAAATGCAGACGTATTGATAACCTCCTCCTTTTTGAAGTCGGTTGAAAATATTGTTCTCCAATAGTATCTCAGGGTCTGTGCATATACTATATGCTAGCTACTACCATCTCGACATACATATATAATTGATTAATTATAGTCCGACCTTATTAACATCAACAGATTAATCTGTTGACAATAGTTATGGAGATTTTACATGCGAATTTAATTAACCCGGAAAGACGGCGCTAATTAGTCTGATCACGTTATTATTTTTTAATTATCATGACTGTTTCTATGGCATTTGTGTTTTTTTTTAATTGAAATATAAGAACTCCTTTTATGTTGATAGAATTTATATCGATACATGCAGGTTGTCTAACGATGTTTACATATGAGTAATTAGCAGGAAGATTTAACAAAGATTTTATATTTAAAACAAAAGCCAATAGGAGCGTTCGGAATATAAAAGTGGGGCGAGAAAAGCGAATACAAAATCAAAAACGAATATAAATTCCCGGTATTTGGAAAAGTCGCATTTTTTGTGCAACAACTAAGTGAAGCTGCCACCTGTTGCGAAAATAGATTCTACCGAGAAGAACCGGCAAGAAACTCAGTAGTTACTCTCTTTCAACATTTAAAAATGTTAGTTAAATACAATTATAGGAACAAGACAACACATAACAATAACAACAACATAGAAGTCAACAAGTATTAATTCCACGCTTTTCTATCTAATATAATATATAACGTGCCTTCTTTACCAATGTATTTTTTACAAATGATTTGAATTTATGAAACGGCAAAGTTATGTTGCGCGCGCTCTGAGTAGCTCTTATAGAAGTCAGAGCATTATTTGTGCTTCAGATAGCATGATAAAAAGGCTAACACTAACACTACTTTGTATGTTTTAAATGTTGAAAAAGAGTACTGTGTTTCTTGCCGGTTCTTCTCGGTAGAATCTACTTTCCGAACCGGCGGTGACTTCACTTAATTGGTAAATGACGATTCAAAACTGTAAAAGGCTACAGGAATATATATTTTTGATTTTTGATTTCGGATTTTTTATTTTTGGTTTTGATTTTGCTGCGAGCGAAACCGCGGGTGCAGCTAGCTTATAAAAACTCGTAAGTGTCAAAGTTAACACTTTCGTCAAATGAACATGATATTAAGAAATGTGTATTAAATATAAATATTTAACAACGATTCCTCGTTCTTGCGTAAAGTAAACATAATTAAATGTTATAAATATACACGAGAAGGCTGTTCTTGTAAAGGTAGGCTCACACTTACCGGATAACTAACTTAGCATGTAACGGAAATAATGTATATACGTTTGGTTAATTTTCAAAGTAAGATCATCATCATCATCAGCCCGTTTTTGTCCACTGCTGGACATCAGCCTCTCCAAGTGCACGCCACTGTGGTCTTTCTTCGGCTACTCAAAGTAACAATAGTTTTAAATGTTTATTTGTAATTTCAAAGGTTTAAAGGCTCGCATCCGAATTAAAACCCCTGGCTATCTTATCCAAACTCCTTCCCATTCCGTTGTAAGAAAACATGAGACATGGTCGACCCCCCCCCCCCCTCCTAAAAACCATCTCACGTAATAAATGATTAGCCCATTTGTTGCAAATACGATCATCCTATATATTTGTCACCGTAAGATTACAAACATCGTTAGATTACAATCTATCTCGTTAGATTGTAAACTGTCGAAATATTGTGAACCGTGAAATATAACTGCAATCTGATGCATCATTATTCGCTATATTGTTATCTATCGATAGGAAGCGGTCAAATTATGAACAAGCGTAGAACGGAATCTCGCGCGCTGATTGGTTGAACGTTACGTGCCCCCTGACGAGATAGATTGCAATCTAACGAATTTTGTAATCTTACGGTGACATATACATAATAAAAGCATGTATATCCATAATCTCCTATCTCTATATAAATACTTTCGCGATATAGGAGACTCAGTCGAAACCTATCAACATAAATAGATCGCTTCACTCAATATAGTTGTTAAATGATTCAAAAGTGCCTGTAAAAGCCTCCTTGAATAAAGTATTACCCGTGTTTGTTCAAAATAGCTACAGACAAATAGTAATTAAAATTGAAATGACGCTAAAAATTAACTATTCATATCCTAACCTCAATCCGTTACAACGGAATTTTATGCACTTAATGAGATGACGTTTTTCGTAAAGTTTTATTAACCAAACTACTAAAGCAAAATATATAAAACTTTTAAAGAGAAGTTTTTAGTATTTCATATCACTACATAGTATATAAAACAAAGTCGCTTACCGCTGTCTGTACTTGTGTATGCTTATATCTTTAAAACTATGCAACAGATTTTGATGCGGTTTTTTATTATGTGTTTCAAGAGCAAGGTTTATATGTATATGTATTACATGCACAATATATATTTATTATTAATATATTATTTATTATAAAATAATAATGATTATGATAAGAATTGCATCTGTGCGAAGCCAGGGCGTGTCGTTAGTTATTATATAAATAACCAATAAATTATCTTAAACAACCAATAACTCTATGTTATATAAAACTAGAAATATAATTTTATAGGGTATTATATAATATTATGACAGGCGTGAACATTTGGCATTCGACCGTAAAATCAAATATTATCGTAATACAACGCAAGATTACTGATAATTGTTACGTATTTATAAACAAACTTACTGCTTACTATTTTAAACTCATTGAGAACTGGCCTCAGCTTCGCAAAGGTGCAATGCTGGTACGTACGTTGTGACATTCTGTAGTTTATTTATATGCTACAGAATGTCTTAAACTTATTCTGATACGCTGTTCCAATGCGATGAATACACATGTGGCAGAATTTCGTTGAAATAAGACACATGCAGGTTTCCTCACGATGTCTTCATTCACCGCCGAGCACGAGATGCATTATAAACACAAATTAAGGTTATGAATATTCAGTTTTTGCCTGGGTTTGAATTCGAAATCATCGTTTGGAAGATCTCATGAAATATATTACTTAAATCTGAGATATGTTTATCTTTTTTCATACTTCCAATGGCATAGGGTTATATAGAGGTGATATATAGTTAGTATTACGTTATGACAACAACAACAACAACAGCCTGTAAATTCCCACTGCTGGGCTCCCTTTGAGGAGAAGGTTTGGAACATATTCCACCACGCTGTTCCAATGCGGGTTGGTGGAATACACTTGTGGCAGAATTTCTATGAAATTTGTCACATGCAGGTTTCCTAACGATGTTTTCCTTCACCGCTGAGCACGAGATGAATTATAAAGACAAATTAATCACATGAATCAGCGATGCTTGCCTGGGTTTGAACCCGCAATCATCGGTTAAGATGCACGCGTTCTACCACTGGGCCATCTCGACTCATGATGAAAATGATCTTTCAATTAAAAATACCATAATATCAGTTTAACTAAAATATTAACAAGAATTAATTATCGTAAGGTAAGCGGTTGTTTCCTTGATGTAATAAAAAATGGATGAAGTGTTACCTTCTTAAATATTTGTTTTGATTACGCTTTTTGTATTAATTTGTCCGCGATTATAAAACGATCTTATGTTTTAATAATTAATGTTTAATTGTTTTACTAAATGTTTTCGACTGAGAAATCCGATTATAAACCGATTTGTATTATTTTTTTCCGTTTCATACCATTCAAATTTAACATAACAATACCACTCTTAAGAGAGAAAAAATACGCTTTTTTTAATATACAAACAAAATAAATAAATATTGGACAACATCACATACATTGCTCTGATACAAATGTAAGCAGCTATTACACTTGTGTTTTGGAAAATCAGAAGTAACGACGGAACCACAAACACCCAGACCCAAGACAACATAGGAAACTAATCGTGATCGTTTTTTATATCGACTCGGCTGGGAATCGAACCCTAGTCGATTCCTCGGAGAGGCGTATCCATGAAAATCAGTGTACACACTAACCGACCATGGAGGTCATCAAATATAAATCTATACATATAATAAAATCGGAGTGTATATTTGTAATATTAAAAAACCTTTACGCTTTTAACTAAATGCATATGTATTTATACGCGGTACATTTACCAAAATATTTTTTTTTACAATTTTTGTCTGTTATTTGGTTGCGACTATTATCTGGAACGGACCGATTTTGGCGGAACTTTCACTGGCAGATAGCTGATGTAATAAGAAGTAACTTAAACTACAAAAATATTTTTTTTTAATTCTAATTCGCATAAAGTCGCAGGCACAGCTAGTATTCTTAAAATATATATATTTCTTCTCTTTTAGGTTTATCACTTGTGTTTACTTGGTGGTAGGGCTTTGTGCACGTCTGGGCAGGTACCCACTCATCAGTTAATCTATCGCCAAACAACAGTACTCAATATTGTGTACCGGTTTGAACGGTGAGCCAGTGTAACTACAGGCACAAGGGACATAACATCTTAGTTCCCGAGGTTCATGGCGCTTTGACGATGTAAGGAATAGTTAATATATTACAGCGTCATTGTCTATGGGTGATGGTGACCACTTTTAATCAGGTGGCTCATATTCGTCCGGCAATCTAAACCATTAAAAAAAAGGAGAATGACGATAAAGAAAGGCGCCATTGACGCTAATTTTTGATTAATTTGATTACAAATAGAAAAAAAAGGGGTTTGGATATACCGTAGTCTAAAAATATTTATAAAACGACTTCGGAGTACCGTCAAGTAGTTCCGTATTGCGTGATTAAGTAGTTTCTTTTTCGTTTTGTGAATGTTCCGTCGCGGTCGGAACCAGTTGAATGGTCCACACTTTTACTAGTATACAGTTATGTATCAAGTGTGGCTCTAACATTTAGCTCGAATCAATGTAATTGTGTCAAGTGAAAAATTTATTTGATGATCTCCATTCTAGATGTTGAAATATGAACAATATATGCTTATCGATTCAGTATTAAATATTCTTATATGATAATATGGTCAGTCAGATTAGATGGTACATTTTCATTTATAAAAAAATATATTAGGCTTAAACAATTTAGGGTTTAATATATATGAGGTAGTGATAATTAAATGTTGAAGTTAATTACTGAGTTTCTTGCCGGTTCTTCTCGGTAGAATCTACTTTTGAACCGGTTGTAGCTTCGCTTAAAATAGTTGTTAAATGAAAATTCAAAACTGTTTGAAAAAGCCTACTTGAATAAAGTATATTTTGATTTTGAAATAGTGATGTTTGGCTTAAAATGCTTCAAAAAAGATAATGTTATTCCTTTTTAAAGTTTGTAATTATGTTTGTAAGTTAAGAATATATTTTTATTATTATACTTTAAAAACGTAATGTCTTTTCTTGGGAATACAATACGCATTGTCACTGGTTTAATAGCTGTATATATATTTATTGTATGTCATAGTTGATCTTTGATAGATATTTGGTAGAAGTGGTATCGTTACATTACATCATAACTAATTTAGTTACTCAATCACGAGAGAACGTCTGAACGGATTTGAATGAAATTTTGCACAGAGATAGATCACAGATAGCACATAGGTTTATACCTCTAACCTAACTAAAAACTACACAAACAAAATAAACCGTATAACATAACGATTCAAAATTTTAAATAAGATAAAAAACTTTATATACTTTCAAGATTTCCCATTATCGTAATTCGATTGTGAACACGAGTGAAATACGAAGTGAGATAAGAATTCTTACAGAATTCGACTGCTGGTTTTTAATTCCTTTTTTTTTAAATATTTTATTTATTATATTGGGCACAGATTATTTCGCCAATGTCAAGTGCGATGGAGAAGACACGAAAGAGACTGATCGGTACCGTCGGTATTACAGGCTTAATTTATTATTGAAGGCTTAATAGATGTAGACTCTAATACAACACAATAAGAATACTTTAAATTACATTATTTTTTTCTCTTTTTAAGTAAGTGGACATGTTTTCTCTAAAGAAATTTTCCTTCATAAGTGAAAGTCAAACTACTGAAGTTTAAAGTCACATACTTTGGTTATAATTTCCTATCTCTTACTACTCTTTCAAATTCATAAAGAGCTTTAGCTACTTACATTGGGATCAAAGTAATGTATGTGATGTCGAATATTAGTCTAAACTAAATAAAAAGCTTCATCAAAATTGGTTCATCCATGTTAAGACAATAGCACAGATATACATACCCAAGTTGAACTTATCTTTTCACATATAAGCTTAAAAAAGATAAAAGATAAAAAAGTACGTTAAACCGTCACATCTCGTTCGTGAGTCAAGAAATGTTAGTGATCATCGATCAAGGTCAGGGTAACGGTACAGTTAAAATCGTAACTGCTATTATAAAAACCTTCGTACCAACTCAGTATAACGCGCTAACTCCGGTCAAAGACTTCGTACAACCGTTCCAAATATGCTCGTAAACTATCATTAAGCGATGTCTGATGAAAAGTAGAAAGTTGATAAGGATAGGCTTGGAATCTTCACTAGATATTAAAAACAAAGTCCCACAGCCGAGTCTGTGGGTCTGAATGTTGATTGATAAGGATGATTTATGTATATAATGAGTCGATGGAACAGTGGTTAGAACGCGTGCATCTTAACCGATGATTGCGGGTTCAAACCCAGGCAAGCACCGCTGATTCATGTGCTTAATTTGTCTTTATAATTCGTCTCGTGCTCTGCGGTGAAGGAAAAGATCGTGAGGAAACCTGCATATGACAAATTTCATAGAAATTCTGCCACATGCGTATTTCATCAACTCGCATTGGAACAGTGTGGTGGAATATGTTCCAAACCTTCTCCTCAAAGGGAGAGGAGGCCTTTAGCCCAGCAGTGGGAATTTACAGGCTGTTGTTGTTTGTTATTGTTGTTGTATGTTTATAATATATTAAAGAGAGTTTAGAGTGAGCCGAGATGGCCTAGTGGTTAGATCGCGTGCATCTTAACAGATGATTGCGAGTTCAAACCCAGGCAAGCACCACTGAATATTCATGTCCTTAATTTGTGATTCATCTCATGCTCGGCGGTGAAGGAAAACATCGTCTAATTTCAAAGAAATTCTGCCACATGTGTATTCCACCAACCAGCATTGGAAAACCAACTCCTCCATGGAAGAGGAGGTCTTAGTCCAGCAGTGGGAAATTTACAGGCTGTTGTTGTTGTTAAAAGAAGTCAGTGTGGGCCTCGTCTTCCAAGAGACTAGCTTCAAGCCCAACGTCTGCTGATGTTCAGTAATCGTCAAATGTATTAAAGTTAAATGTAAAAATGGCAAGGGCATCTGTGAAGTCGTGGATATTTTAATACTAAATAAAATATCCCCTAAATATGTACAAATATAATTCATATTTGTAAAACAGTTATTGTATAAATCTTGACCGCGTGGAATGGTGGCAAGAATGCTAGCAGCATTTCCCCGTTGAATCGCAATTCCGATACTCTGGGCAAAAACGAACCCTTCTGTCACCAGTAATCAATGCGACGTGTTATAAATAAATAAATATGAGATCACAAACATTACTCTGATCTCAATTTAAGTAGCTAAAGCACTTGTGTTATGGAAAATCAGAAGTAACGATACCACAAACACCCAGACCCAAGACAATATAGAAAACTAATGAATTTTCTACATCGACTCATCCGGGAATCGAAACCGGCGCCTCGGAGTGGCGTGCCCATGAAAACCGGTGTACACAACACACGTTCAAGGAGCTCGTCGTTGTGGTAGAGTATTAATGAAGCTTTTAGGATTACTCCAAGGTCCAAGTATTTCATGACAAAATGGGCGAAATATAATTTGAGAAAATTTAAATTATTTTATTCATTAATTTTATAATTATTTTAAAAATACAGGATATACAGTAGATTAAATGTGTGCGTTATTGTCTTTTTTTATTGTTGCATGAAGATTAAAATGCAAACGGACGATTAATTATGAGTTTTTTTTTTACTTTTTATACCGCCAGTGTCTTTTTCTTTTCATTTATTCGAAAATATAAAACCTATTTAAAATTATCTCTAGTTGTTTAATGAGCCTTGTCTTGTTAATTTAAAAAGACAAAAGAAAGCTTTTTTATGTATTAGCTATTTAAATAAAGACTACCTAACTGATGTGCATTAAACTTATCACAGAAGTAGCGGTGGGTTTTTGAGAATCTATCTATTTTAATATTATAAATGCGAAAGTAACTCTGTATCTGTCTCTCTTCCACTTTCAAACTAATTTGAATTTGATGAAATTTGGTGTGAAGCAACGTTGAATTCTAAAGAAGGACATACGAACACGCTTTTTTAATGACCCCCCCCCCCTTCTCTCAAAATTGAGGTCATTACCAGTTTGACGAAATTAAAATAAGAGAAAAATAGGGTATTATATGCAGTCATTTGCAGTGTCACTAGGTGTGGTGGAAGAAATTTCTTTTTAGAAATAATCTTTTTGTACGTGAACAATAAACTATAAATAAGAATGACATCAATTTCGAAACCCCCCCCCCCCCCCACCTCCTATCTATCATTTACCGTCATCCGCAGACAACCCCCCCTAATTTAGAATGACGTAATATATGGACGGCCCCAAGAAAATGGAATATGTTTTTATACTTTTTATACCTAACACCAGACAAATAACCCATAAAACACTAGCAGTGTCGCCGGCGACACCTAGCTTGATATATAGAGACAGAAGTGGAACAAAATATTCTTATTAATATTTATAATACTAAGAATTTTATAATATTTAATATTTAAAAATATTTTAAATAAAAAAATTATGGTCGTTGTAAAATACAGGTAATATGTTATAAGATCTTTTATATAAAACTTCCTTAAAAATATTTGTATATGTTATAAAAAAAATGCCGTTTTGTTTAAATTGGTTTCGTAAATATAAAACATTTATAACTAAACTATCTAGATTCAATTTAGTAAATAATTTACATAGATAATATAAAATGTTTAATCAACAGGAAATATATAAGGGTCATTATATGTTAAATACAGCTAAATATTTCCTAAGCTACAAACGTCTGCTAGTCGCGTTGACCAATTTACTATCACTACCAACATATATTAAATTAAAATATATATATTTATATAATACTTTCGGTACAGAAGCCTCAGCATGTTGCATGCTGTTTGCAATAAAAATTGACATTTTGTTTAATGTATTTTCATAACACTGAATGACATTTTTTTATTATCTAAATCTTTATAAAGAATGAGTAGGTGTATAACGAAGCCTAAATTAATATGGGCCACCTGATGGTAAGTGGTAACCATCACCCATAAACAATGACGCTGTAAGAAATATTAACCATTCCTTACATCGTCAAAGCGCCACCAACCTTGGGAACTAAGATGCTACGTCCCTTGTGTAGTAACACTGGCTCACTCACCCTTCAAACCCGAAAAAGTTGTGTGAAAGACGATATCGCTGGAAATAATATCTTGTCAAAGAAGTCTTGTTTCGCCTACCCCAATGTTTCTTGTAGAAGAAGAAGACATGCTGCGCCTACCCCGAATAAAATTAGGATAAGGGCAGGAGGATGATATCTTTGCACTGATCGTATCTCTCATCTCTTTGTTACTTAGACGCATAAGCAAATTACAGGCTTAATAAGCCCATAATTGATGCCAGATTGTTTTCCTACATAAAATAATAATGTTTATTAACATAAGAATTATTAATATTAAATGCTTACATGGACTAAAACTAATTACTGAACAAATCTTGACTGCGTGCAA